>NC_134456.1:58345028-58651028 GCF_047948215.1 Lycorma delicatula
TCAAAAGCTCTACTAATATTTATAAAGGCTTACTATTCTCTTGACTCCTTTGAATTTATCTCTAAATAAATTATTTAAGCATTTTTTTTAGATTTCTCTGTTTTGAATGTACACATTGTTATGCTATTAATATAATAGTTTAATTCAAATGAGATTTTAATTCATTGCAAAGTATGCTTTTAAATATTTTTGAGAAAGTCTAGAAGTATAAGTTTTTTGTTGTTTTATGTACATATTTAACATTGGCTATTACTATTTGTTTACAAATTAGTTTTAATATTATACTCTATTAAGGATTAATTAAAGTAGCAAGAACCACATCATTTACATTTGCAGAAAATCATGGAAATACATAACATTTTTTTACGTTTATTCCTGAGTTTTAGTTCTTCATTGAAAAAAACTTGTAAAATTTGTAATAAAAATTTGATAAATTATGGACTTTTATCTTCTCCGTCATCCATATTCAAGTATCTCTACTAATTATTTTGGTGATAATGGATATTTAAATAGTAAAATATTAGCATTGTTTCATTTATTTGGGCATTTTAATTCATTCAACACCAGGTAACTGATGGCTAAAAATCCTCACCAGCTGTTTGAGCATCCACTTCACAATGAGAAAACAGTATATGTACTATATATGGTAATCGTATAGTATTGCCAATATTTTTTGACCAGTCTGTCAATATAGAAATGTACTATACAACTTTCGAAGAAATCTACCTTGCGTTAACAGATTTTGAAAAACAGTTGCTTGTTCAAATAACAACATATTGAACGATTCATATAGCTTTTATAGAAGAACAAAATGTAATCAGAGGGCAGTAGCCTCTACATTTCCCAAATTTGTCTTGTTGAGATTATTTTCTTTGGGGGTATTTGAGGAATGGAATTTTTGAATCAAATCCCCACATTATTAATGAACTGAAGGTAAACATTTACCTTTGCTAATATGTACAATATAAACACAGAATTTAATTTACATTTTCATTTTATTCATAAAATGTTACATGTTGCAACTGTGTTTAGTTTGTAGCAGTTCGGTTTTAAGTTGCTCAGCTGGTAAACTGGTCAGCTAGTGAAAATGTCAATGTATACAACTATAATAGGTCAGAGTAGTGATGAAGAAACCCTAGGTCAAACCATATGGTTAAGAGACCATAGGTTGTGTATGAAGAAACCCTAGGGTTTCTTCTTACACAAATCAAAAATGAGGGTTGTCGTGGCTCGATCCCTGTTCCCACCTATCAAAATAGCAAGTTTTACAATTAGGCACTTTGTACTAGAGTAGCATAGTAAAATCTTATCTGGGTAGGAAAAAAATTATATTATTTCCCTTCAATCTCTAAATATTCTTAAACTCTTAGGTGATTCAATTAAGTTGCAATTATAGTTAAATTTTGTCATGGATCAATTTTTTTATATCTTTCCTATCAAAAAGCTTTAACTAAACTTTCTAGCTTAAATATTACAATTTAAATGATGTTTGCATTGTGTGAATGAATATCCAAGAGGAGGTAGCGCTTTTCGATTACCAAATCTCAATAATATAAACCTTGAGAGAGTAGTTCGACACTTTCATGGAAGATTACTCTCAAGAGGCATGTTCACTTGCAATCAGATGGATTGGTGAGCCTCTCAAGAGTAACTCTCTGATTTTCATCATTGATTTTATAACCACCTTAATATTACAATCCTGCATTTGCTGAAAAACTTGACATCACTGATAGAAACGTTAATTTGCTTAGGAGATGCGGTTATAAAATATTTTACCAGTAAAACACAGCAGAAGTACAATACAGCATTTTCACAATTCCTTTGATGAACCAAACATTTCTACATGTCTTCCAATTAATGACAATAAAACTGTAGGAGTAAGATTACATTATTATTACTACCATATATGAGAGGTTTGGTGTGGATATTTTACCTACATTTTTCTTATCATATTTATAAATCTGTATGCACATTTTGTCTAATTGGGTCTTGAATGAGTAATATTAAATCATTATTGGATAATGAAGTGGTTATTACCATAATATATTCCAAAATGTTCATTATCAACAATAATAATAATAATAATCTTTATCATCAATAAATTCATAATAAATCAACGAATATTTAATTTTTATTCATTCAACAAACTAATACTAATAGAAATCTTCATTATGTTTTTTCTCTTTGTTACAGCTACACATCCTTAATAGTATATCTGCAAGGCTTATATAATGCTCAAAATAAAACTTTGGTTCCAGGACCACCACAAATCTTTGATGATGGTCCTGCCAATCCTAAAAACTTTAATTTTGTTTGGAGTCCCTGGATAGGAAGTTGTGAGACTGTTGAAATTCTTCATCCTGATATTGATACTGATACTGATACTGATAATGATGATGAAGAAAGCAATGCTGATGGCAATGAGATTGATTCTGATTCTGATGACAATGAATAATATATTTTATCTACTATATTTATGTATTAAATTTAATCATTCTCTTAAGTCAATAGATATTAAAATACATCATGTTTAAAAACGATTATGTTCATTAGTAGACGCCTGCTGTACTGTAAAGAAATTATTTCATTGATTATTTGTTTATATGATAAATGATTAAAATAAAATTTATACAATACAACACAATTATTTTTAAAAGTTTCAAACACGTAAAAACAATACATAATCTTCTTTAGATAGCACCTTGAAGAAACATTATAATACAACAGAATGTATCACCAAGTTCTCCCAGGATTTTTTTTCATAATCTATCTACTTGTTAAAATAATGGAAAAGGTTCATATAAACATATATCCTAAAATGCTTTGTTTGCAAGTTACGGCTAGTGAAAGATTTTGCTCGGATTTCAGCTATCCCAGTGAAATGAGAACGTACTGAAATTTTTAGGAAATTAATTAAGGAGCAGAGTTAGTGATCTCTTATGGTTTTTGACCAAAACAAATCTAATAAAATAAATCCCACAACCGTATCTGCAGTAGTTTATGAAAAATCTGCGTGAAAACCAATAAATTAAAAAATTACGTAAAAAATCATATTTTTATGTCTGGCGTACAATAACTTGGTTAAATGGGTGAAAAACAAAACTTGTAGAGAATTTAATTCTGAACAGAATGGTGTAACATAAGTTGAATAAAACAAAGAAAAAGTAGAAAAATTCGAATTTTATTCATTAACAGTACATTACTACATATGTTAGAAAAGTACTTATTTAATGTAACAACCAAATGTAAAAACCAGATTTTTTTTTTGGTGGAGAGAAAAATTTGTAAAAACAAAATTTACTGTTAACAATTGTTGTTAAATTTTTTTTTAAATCTGAAAATTATACAATTGTAAAATAAAAATTACTTAGATAATAAATGTTTTATTAATGTCAGAAACACAATAAATTATCTGAAAAATTATTTTAAAGTTGGAAATAAAATAACAACTTATCAACAATGCTCAATACTGTATTAGTGTTTGAATTGTTTTGTAATCTACATTAAGTATATCGGGTATTGTGAACTATGTTGAAGTTAGCGAAACTTTTCTGTGAATTTTAGTTTGTAGGTGATCGGTTTGCCACTGACGTAATGCCGTACTCATTTACAACAGAAATACGCTGATAAGGTTTGGATGTGAGTATTATAATGCTACAGCTGTTGCAGTAGAATATGAAATATGGTTTCCGAATTGCAGGATTCCAGATAGCAAACAATTATCGCGACTTTTCGCAATCTTTCTGAAAAAGGTTCTTTCTTTTTCTGTTTAGCTTCTGGAATCATCATAAGGTATTACTTAAGAAGATGAATGTGGATGATATGTATGAATGAATTGTAGTTTTGTACAGTACCAGTTCGATCATTGCTGAGATGTGTAGTTAAATGAAACCCAATCACCAAAGAACACCGGTATCTACGATCTAGTATTCAATCTGTATTTATTATTTTCAATCTGCCTTTACTAGTATTTGAACCTTAGAATCTCGATTTCAATGTCAGCTGATATGCGATGATGAGTTTACCACTAGGCCAACCCGGTGGGTTTAGGAAATAGGTTCACTATCTAATATTCCTATTAGCTACGAATGATCTGCCCAACACGACGCTGTTATTGGTGAGATTATTATCGATGCAGTTGAGGGCAGTCCACACTTAAGTACACGACATTTATCTAAGCGGATCGGAGTTTCTCTTTTGATGGTTTGGAGGACATTCAAACAAAACAAGTGTTATCCCTATCATAAACATCCAGTCCATTATCTACACCAAGGAGACGATCCGCTTCGCTTGGACTTATGCAACTGGTGGAATACAAATCAACAACTCTACTAGTATGTTTTGTTTACCGACGAGGCAAATTTTACGCGAGATGGCGTCAACAACTTACGCAATGAGTACACATGGGCAAAAACAAACCCTCATGAAACGGTGCAAGACAATTTTAACATTGATTTAGCATCAATGTATGTTACGGCCTTCTTCACAGTCAGCTGTTTGGACCGTTCACATTACTTAACCGCTTAAATGCTGAGGTCTATTCGCACTTTCTTGAAGAAGAATTGCCGCTTGAATTCTGCTTGAAGATGTTCCTGTAGCGCTGAGACGCAAAGTGTACTAAGAGCATGATGGCCCATCTCCCCACTTTTTTGGGCCATTTTCACTTGTTTAATCATCATTTCCCCGAAAAATGGTTCGGTTGAGGTCCACATTCCTAGCCACCAATATCGCCTGACCCTAACACCATTAGAATTTTGTGTCTGTGGATGGATGAAAAATATTGTATACAAAACAAAATAAATTCTAAGTAATTACAGTAATTAATTGTCTGCATTATGGTTGTGGCTGAGCAGCGTAAGGGCAGCCCTAAAGAATTAAAATGAACACAGAAGCCGCAAAAAACACTAAAGAAGCATGCCAAAAAAAGTGTTGAAAATGGCGGGCTCATTTTTGAACATTTATTGTAAACTGGTATGCATAATGTATTTTGGTCTAGTGTACTGTTTCTAAATAAAATTCAAATTTTTCTAAGTTTTCTTTGTTTTATTCAACTTATCTTCTATCATTTTGTTGAGAAGTAAATTCATTACAAGTATTTTTTTTATCACCCATTTAACCGAGTTATTGTACATCAAACATAAAAAAACAAGGGGTTTTTTACCCAAATTATTGGTTTTCATACCAGATTTCTAGAAAACTTCTGCAGATAGGGTTCTGGGACTTATTTTATTAGATTTTCAGGTAAAAAACCATGTGATCACTAATTCTGCCTCCTGCCCAAAATTTAACGAGTGATTTATTACTAATTTTCTTTAGCCATAACTCGCAAATGAAGCATTTTGGGACATTATAAAAACTTTTTCCATTATTTTCACTAGTAGATAAGTTATGAAAATCCTGAAAGGACTTTGTGATACACTGTGTATATTTATAAAATAATAAAAAATTTTACTCAATGATACCTAAGGTAATATTTAATTAATATCATAAAACGAAAAAAAAAATTTCTAACGCATTTACACTTACAATATACACTTATGTTGAATAAATGTATGTGTACCATACTGATTAACACATCGAATAAGAGCAAAATGTATCTTGAGAGCCCAAAATTCATATTTATACTTCATCGGTATGGCTGTTAGGTTTCTTTTTCAACTATGACTAAATATTTATTGTAATTTAAATCTATGATTTAAGAAAAATATCAGTTACATTAAAGAAAAAAAACTGAAATAATAAGCCATTGGTTTTATATTACATATTACAACATCTCATTGATTGAATTTAATCCTTTACAAAATAAATTCACTGCCAGAGATTATTTTATTAACCCTTTGCAAAAAAAATTCTCAGTTTGTTCACAGGCTGTTAACTCTTAAATAATTAGTAAGTTCATTAATGCAGTGTTTCTCAACCTGCACGACCGCCACTGGGGCCCTCAACCTGCAACACCCCCATAAGTTGGCGGGGGGGGGGGGGTTGATAACACTAAATGGGCGGGGGGCGTGAGCATATCAAAAAGAAAATATTATTAAAAAGATTTATTAATTTACTGAAAGTAAAGCAAAGCAAAATACATTTTGACATTATAAATAATAAAATACTCATTTATGCTGATATAATACATTTATAAATAGGATTGTACAGTATATTTTAATAATTAACTTAGCAATATTAAATTATAAACAAGTTTAATAATTATTAGTGACTCCCTTGGCCTTATGTGACTGTATGTGACTTAAGTTTATTGAAATGACCATGAACATCAATGCGCGTCTTGGCTAAAACCTAAGTTTTTCCAGCAATTTATTTTTTGAGGAATGTTCCCAATAAACATATTCCTTCTGGGAAATATTCTCAAAGGAATATTCCCTGACACCTCTGGCTACATACCTTGTTCATGCAGTGGATGAACCTATCATTTGTTATTTCCATGGATCACCTGGTAAGAACACGTTATTAACTGGAATCAACAACTAAATGGTGGCTGGGACCACATGAATTAAATTTAATGACAATGTGTAATGTTTACCTAGGCTTTGAATTCCCAATCTCCAAATAACTGGCGAACATACACAAAAGAGTATTGCTAACCAGCTGGAAATTCTGATTCACATAAATTTTATTACTCATGACTAAGGAAAAATCTCCTGCAACCAGAAATAATTTATACACAAAGATATAAAAAAATATATAATGCACTAAAAATAAATAATAATAATATTATAAAAAGATAAAAATATAAAAGTATACCTATGGACATAAAGTGGTACTTTAGGGAATATCTCTTATAATTTATTGTAGTTAATTTACCACCAATTTCTACCCAAAAAAAAGTTAAGTAAATAACTTTTTAATGAAGCCTGTCTAAATCTATTAACACCAGTAGTTTTAAGCTTATACAGAAATATAGAATCATGTAAAAGAAATGTAATGCTTAAAAGAATAGTCAAACATCTTATTCAAGACTGGATGTATATTCAATGGCTAATGATTGTCTTTCAGCTACGATGTCTGTATGTATAAAAATTTTGAACCTCTTCTTTTCTTTACCTTTCCTTTACCTTTTAAGGTTAGGCATGGCTAAAATGACTCTCATTCATAGGAAAGGCATCACTTTGATTCCTAATCATAAGCATGTCATGAAAACTGTTTTTGAATTATGAACATGGTTTTAAATATTATAACACAGTGTGTTAGATATTGTAAACATTTCCTCCTTATATTTTTCTTTATACATAGAGATGCAATTTTTTGAGATATTTGTTTTTTCCTTTGCATTCAATGATGATTTATGTAAATATAAACACTTAGCATATATGAATGAAAGGAAGGTTGATACTGTACTATATGTGTAATGTTTTGTTGTCACAATTAAGCATGTAATAGAAATTAATCATGATTAATAAAGTGATGACTATATCAATATATGTTCCGCCTGACAAGGATGTGTCCGATAGAGGCTAAGGAGTCAGCTGCACACAGGATCACTTGGTGGTAATCCTTTTTTTTTTGTAATGTGCAGTGTGCCAAGTGATTAAACCCAGAATACTCTAGAGGAAATGCACTATTAGTATCAAAGTAATAATAAAATGTATTACTGAACTATTTATTGCTTCTTTCTGGACAGACATTTCTCATTCATGTTTATAATTTACAATTTATTTTGTATTCAGATGAAAACCTTTTGAAATTCAACATCAGAGCAAAAAAAGTCTATTTGAATAGAAACAGTAAATGTTACAATATACAAGAGTAACTTTTTTTTTTTACAACTTTAATATTTATTTGTTACTAACAGACCTGGCAATATGCTTTCCTATTGCTAGATTTGAGTATATATATGGATTAAATGAAAGTTTGATAAAACATTAACAAACTGAACATTACAGAACTTTACACAATTTAACCTTTCCCTTTTACCATTTTCTCTTTCCCCCTTTCCTTTTTCCCCATTTTCCTTTTCCCCATTTTCATTTTTACCATATTCCCTTTCCACAGTCTCCCATTTCATCCCCCTTTCCATTTCCTTCTTCCATTTCTCCTTCCCTTTCCTCTTTTCCCCTTTCCCTTTTATTGTTTCTCTTCCCCTTTTCAGTTCCTTTTCCCATGTTCCCTTTCCCTATTTTCCCTTTTTTCTTTTTACCATTTTCCCCTTCTTCCCCTTTTCAATTTATTCCTTTTCCCTGCTCCCGTTAAAGCCCATCAGGGCTAGGAAGTGGTGTGGTGAACGAAAGCATCACAAAACACCCCTTCTTCCCTTTTACCTTTTCTGATTTTTCCCTTTTTCCCCTGTCTGATTTTTCTTTTTCTCCCTTTTTCCCTGCGTGTAAATCGGTAGAGTAGTTTTTTAGTCTATAGCGGACACATATATCGGAAACACTGAAATGGAATTGTAAAATATTTAGTATAATGTGTGTTGCTTTTATGTCCAACAGATAGAGCTGTTTTAAAAAAAAAAGCATGATTTTACCTGTCACAAGTGTGACATCTTAGGCATATAGAGAGTAGGTATATAAAAACATGCGTGTATTCAAATGCAACATTGTCAAAATTTCAAAGTAATCGGTGAAGAACTTTTGGAGATTTAAGATTTTGAACAAACAAATATTTATATTTTTATTTATATAGATAATTATAATTATAGAACCTCGTAGAACACATACATATTGCATTGTTAGTGTAAAGAAATCACAATTATGTTTGTTAGTGTATTCTATGTAGACAATATTAAGTATAAGGATATAGATAATGATAAAATTCCATACTTGAATTAAAAAAAAAGACTAAATCTTAAAGTTAATTTTTTATCATAATTGAATTTTTATAGCAACTATACAAATACTTCTGAGAATTAAAAAAAAAATAGCATTATATGAATTGATTTACACAATATTCTATATTCTGTATTTTAATATTCACAATATCCTAATATTCTCTATTCTGTGCAGTAAAGTAATTGAAGTGTTGCAATATTTTAGCAATTCTTTTTCAAAATGAGGCTTAATCACAGGAACATTAGGAAACTTAATAGTCTCCAAGAGGTTCAGGCTTCTTTGCTTCCCTGATCTTTATCCCTCCAATCACTTCATTTACAAAAAAATTAATCTTGTAATATTCACATACCGTTGTTAAAAAAAAATACTATTGTAGACTAGGAGGAAAAAACAAAAGAAGAAATGATAGATGGTATGGAGTATAGGCTCTCCTTCACCTCCAGATGCCTCAATTTCCTTAAATTAATAAATATAATATTATATATTAAAACTGTTTTCAAATTTTTGATAAGCCTCCATTTTGTGAATATTTTCAAACTTTCCCTGGTAAGAAATAAACTTAATATGTGAATTGTTCAGTTAAGGAGAAGCACAGTCTCCTCTAGTTAATGGAATCTGTCTAGGTACCTTCTAATAATAAAAATTGTAATGAGCAACATTCAATCTGCATTTGATCTTCAGAGAGGAGCAGAAATTTAATGGTATCCAAAATAGTCAAACCCACTTGTTCATCTCTCTAGCTCTCTTAATCCCTCTGCAGTATGCAAAAATGAAATGTACTATTCAAAGTTTTCCTCCTCAAACTATGTTCTACTATCAAGCAAAAGTAAACAACTGATTCAAGAATTTTTAGACCTCTTACTCATCCTAGCCTGCTACAATTAACAAAAATTGAAGTATTGTGGTATGTGAATATGGACTGCACCTTGAAGGACAAGTAAAAAAAAAAAATAATAATAATGAGATTGTGTAGGGTAGGCCACATCCATGTCTTCTCATGTCTACCCCTGCTCAATCAACAAAATTTGAAAATATGTCATATTCAAAATATTTGTTTTCAAAAGGTGTACATTTTAAGCCAAAGTAAAAATGCCCTTTCTAGCTATTACTTTCAAAAGCTTCTTGGATCCAGTAAAAACACTCTGAACTCTCCCCTAAGCACCCTCAGTTATGGAAATTTAACTTAATTGTTATTTAGTATTAAATAGTTAACACTATTTTAATGCACTATAATATATATATATATATATATATATATATATATATATATATATATATATATATTATTTTTAACACTATTTTAAAATACTATATAGAAAATGAATATATAATAAAAAGAAATCATTACAAATATATAATAATAAATTATTATAAAAGGCTTATAAAAGATTAACTGAGTAACTAAGATTGAATTTAATAAATTATAAAAGAATTATATACCATAATAATAAGATTTATATACAAGTATAATATGAAAAAAATTAATGTAATTATTGAAATCTATGCACATAAAAGAAATTACTGTAAATAAATTTTACAATTTGGTTTTTCTTGCCTTAGAGGCAAAAAAATTGGTGCAAACAAGTTTATTTGTACCGTATATATCAATTAATTTTTGCTCATTCCAAGATAACGAGGATACTGATTTTAATGAAACTTGATTAAATGCAAACAAATCAATTACTGGTGTCGCATAAATTATGTACACAGTATGTGCAAACAAAATACAAAAAATAAAAATAATAAATGCAATTTTTACTTATATTTAAAAGAACTCTATTTCAGTAAATATTTACATTTATAATAACCTAAAAACAATGAATAAATCATATAAAAATTATTTCAACAGGGGCAGATATGAAAATCTTTGCATAGGAAATAAACTTGGAAATCTTAAGTTTTACCTTACAATAACAAAAAAAATAATCACAATGTAAATACAACATTAACAGAAACAAATTAATATGAGGAAAAACAGCTCACAACATCGGTATAACAACTTCTTTTCAAAGAGAATCCCTGATTCCTTCTGTTGTTTCAAAACTGCAGCCCAATTTTTTATGAACAGTACAGTTCTTCAGAATACATTTCACTGTAAAACTTGGTTTGCAATCGGTACATATTAGTTTAACATGTTACTTGAAGTAGCATAACAGTGTCCAACTTATTCTTATAAGCATGTCTTCAAGGTACTGACTTCACAGAATTAAGTCTTACCATTAATTTTCTCTAATTTCTGGGCCTGAGCTATTTGAGTTTTATAAACATAAAAGAAGCGAATATAATTATCTTAAAATCCTGTTAAAGAACAAATTTCTCCATTTTTCTAATGATTTTTATCAGACACTGATAAATCTTTAAAATTTAAGTTTAATGTTAATAAATGCAAATAACCTACATTACATGCATATGGTCTTAAGGAAAATGAAAGAGGTATATGACATAAATAAAGCAGGTTAACCAAGAGCTATGATTGGGCAAATGGTTATTTATAAAGAAAAATTTTTAAACATTGGTTAAAATTTAATTTTTTGACAGAAAATTGTTAATTTTTGTTTAGTATGACAAAATTTATCGATGCCTACTTGTAGAATTTAATCTATAAATATATTTAATATACAAATAGGAGAGGGTTGAAGAGATAGGCAGTCACCAGATATTTCTGATCCTATGTGAACATTTATTTTGGATTAACAAATTGGCAGAAATATTTTTTCTCACATTGTGGTAAAATTTCATTGAGTTTGCATTTTACATCACAGTGCAATTCTTCAGATTTCATGATACCGGTACACATCAATCTTAAATTTAATTCTACATTTAAATATTTTTTTTGACTATTTTAGCAATCACATATCTTTTTCTTGTTCTGTTCATTAAAGCAGATAAATGGTGTTAGTTCACATTTGATGTAGTGTCATAAATAATACTACAGAACATAAAAGTCAACCTTATTTTCATTTATTTTGTTATTTATTATTTTATTTCTTTTGTATTTTAATATTTATATTTTGTACAAGTCAAATGCACATGATTATATAATTTATGTAAAGTCAGTTATGTTAAAAAAATCTGCATATGTTTGTTCCATTTTTTTTAGACTATTATTTTAATTTTGATACCTGAAAGATACTTGAAAATTTTGATTGAGTTTGTAGTACCCAAGATTAAATTTCCTTTTGGATGCGAGTTCTAATTTATTATCCGTAACAAAGATCAAAAGTTTATGTCTGTCCAGAAAATTTTCTGAACTAATATAAAAAGCTAAAAAAAAAATAAATGAAAAAAAAATAGTACTAATGGATTTATGAAGTGAACATTATTTTTTTTAAAAGTAAGTTCATTTAAGTTATTTGTTTCTTTCGTAAACAAATGTTTTGTCAGTATTGTATGGTTTTGATATATAGAGCTACATTAAAATATTTCAGCCCATTTGTAAGATTTGAATTTCTATTTTTGAGTGACTACAAAAAAGGAGGAGTTTCTCAATTTGACCATCTCATTGTTTTTTAATTGAATTTTATTAAATATTAATTATTATTCATTAAATAGACCAATTTCAATGATTCTTTTTATTGCACAGGAAAGTTCTTCTGGTGGTCCTGTTATAATTTTTTCCAAATAAGTTTAATAGAAAATTTTTTAAATGAAAAGTTACAATTCTATATAAAAAGATTGGAAGATATTTTTTTGCATGCTAATTTGTACTTACATTGTATGTATGTTAAATTAAATAAAACATTATTTTGATTTGTTTAGTATTGGTTTTAGAGCATAACACAGCTAAATTTCATTCTGATATTCAAAATATTTTAAATGAAGATTTAAGAAAATTAGTTAGAAAAATTAATTTGTAGTCCTGCATTCTACAGAACCAAACAGTAGCAGTTTCTTTACATTATTTCTCTGCATTCATTTTTTTAGTTTTGTTAAGTTTCTTGTCAGTGTTTTTTTTTCATGTGAGCAACATCTTTTCTAAGCCAACCTACAAAATAAGAAATGTATGCCTATGAGAGGTAGGCCTACCCATAACTGAAAAGAACATACATAAAACTAAAAAAAAATCAAAGTAAAATAAATTTAAAACCAATTTTTAAAAGAAAATGCATAAAAAACAACAAAATGATAATTTTTAATTATTATTAATTTTTAATCTTCTTTAAATTTTTACATATAAAGTCATGGATAATTTAAGAATATTTGATTTTTCAATAGTTATTTTTAATTTGGCATTCAAAATAACTTCATACACGAAAACTAAATAAGGAATGCAGCAAATGGTACCTGAAATCTTAACAAACTAAGTTTGTATATGAATTTTAACTACCCAGGAATTTCAAATTTTTTATCCATAATTGATCAATAGATTCATTTTTTAACCATTCTTTTATTTTAAAAATAATCTTATATCGAAGATGTAATTTAATAACTAAACAAGGAAGTTACAGATCTTGAAATTGTAAATAATTAATTATGCACATAAATTGTTTTCCTATCCAGGAAAATTTAATTTTTTTCTTCTTGCTTATTTGTTGATTAAACTTAAGTTGAAAAGATTATACGTTTACATCTTACTAAATTAGCAGATTGTATCTTAAAAATCATGTAATTCAGGATGCATATGAATTTTATGTTTAAAAAAGTCCCATTATTTACTAACTGAATATTAAGTTATTAGTAGATGATCTTCTATGGTACTGAAAAAATTGAAACAGTCTGTAAATTTAAAATAAAACCCTCAAGTGTAAATGTACAACTGTAAATAAAAACTGAAACTACTTGAATAAATAAATTAGTAATTTCTCTTTTCAACTGAATTCTTTAACTGCTTGAAAAAGTACATGATACCCCGCCTGGGGATCACCTCCCAGTGAACCGAGAGGCTCTGGTCTCGAACAGTTGTATACGCCAAGAACCTCTACTTGATTAATGATGCAGAACAACCGCCAAATTTCTCTTGCGAACTGGGGGAAAGTTACATATACGTCACCTTGATGACTTGATGACTACGCCACGGGTGACTTGCTGAGAAGTACAAGTAGTTGGACTCTCTGACCCGGGGCCAGTGTGAAAGATCGTAGGCTTATAACCTATGAGATCGCTTACGAAGGCGGTCTAAGAGCTCCAGATTCGGGTCGCTATAACCTAAAGGGCCTGGATCAGAACAGGTTGCAACGCGATTGCACGGCTGTATTACAAGGGTTGAAGTGGTGCATGGAGCACAGGGAGGAGGTGGAATTGGTGGCTGAACAATTTGGCCGGGCCATCAAGACTGGTTGCGACAGGGTCCTACGGCGGCCTAGGCCAATGGACGGATCTCTGTGTCGTGGCCAGTCCGCTGATCTGCGAGTGCCCGGAGCCGTAATGACCTCCGCTTCCGTGGTGCAGTCTGTAGTAGCAGGCGGAAACTCGGGAAAAAATGGTGGTCCTCTAACCTTAGCTGCTGCGCGCAGAGTTAGATCCGCTAGGCAAAGATATCAGCGTCACCTTTTGACAGGGATTACAAAAGTGTGGTCGAGACCACACTTTAACATCTGTGGTGATATACCGGGCGTTCCTGGATACTCTGTTTCCAGGTGCTCCGAAAGATGAAGCAGAAGTCGGCATCTGGGCGGGTGAGACACCATTCCCTCGCGTACGGGCTGTGGATCTCTTCAATATAGACGGAGAGATTTCTAGAATGGCACTGAGAAAGGCGACGAGGATTGTCCAACTTGACCCGGGTATTTTTCACCATCTGCCTGTCATAAGAGAGCCACTTCTCAGACTGTTCTCGGGGTGCATTAGCTGGGGTTGCTTTCCGACTTGTTGGAAGATAGCTTTGGTACGGGTGCTGTTAAAACCAGGAAAGAATCCTAGTGAGGTTGGCATTTATCGGCTTATCAGCCTCTTGCCGGTAATCGGCAAGTTGCTGGAAAGGTTGGTTGTGGAACTGCTCCAGGAAAACATCGATATGAACGGTTTTCGAAATCAAGGCCAATGTGGCTTCATGGAAGGGATTGGCACCGAGGATTGCATCTTAAATGCTCTTGTCGAGGTGGAAGGCGCCGACTGTAAATTTGTTTTGGCCATTTTTATTGACATAGAGGCAGCATTACCTTCCTTGTGTTGGAGTTCTGTCCGCAATTAGACAACGAAGTGAAGAAATTTAAAACTATTCGGGTAGTGGAGAAAAAATGAAAGAGTGTCACCTCAAACAGGAGACTGACGTAATGCCCATGTAGCCGATCTCTTCGCTTCTCAGAAAAACTACAACAGCCACGAGTTCAATGACATGATCCAACATGTTGTCACACAGATGCAGCCACAGAAGCGTTTTTATTCCTACGAAATTAATGTTAATCCTATTTTTATCAAAAATGTGATCCATCTTAAATCGCAGTGCTACCGTTAGTTTCATCAAATTTATTAATATGTTGTAGGTTTCTTACGTATATATTTATAAAATTTGTAATTTACGTATATATATGTATCGAAATACTCTTTACTTATAAACCTTGTGCAAGCAAGTTTGTTCCCGGTTAAAAAATTAAATTTCATTAAAGTTTGACGGAACTATTACTATTATAAATAATAATTACTAGTACAACAAAACAAAGTAGGACACTTTTTTTTTTATGGACAGGCACTTACATTCTGAAAAAGAGTCGTTGCGAAGATACATTGATGAAAATGATCAATGACTTTTTAATGAGAGAGCAGCAAACTCTAATACTACACTACCTGGTCAACATACAACATGATGTTTTATAATTAGCTGAGTTTGAACTTTAGTTTGTAAAGATTATTAAAATTAATTTTAATTTACTTAAAATTTGTAAAAAATGGTTTCAATAGTTTTAATGTGATTCTCTACTGCTTTGACTACCTATTGTAAATTCATTTAATGTTGGTTTACATAGTTGTTGTGCAGCAATGTCGCTACATTCAGTAATGAGTCATTCCAGGATTTGCATACTAGATCGTGGATACCGGTGTTCTTTGGTGGCTGGGTTTCAGTTATCCATACATCTCAGGAATGGTTGGCCTGAGACTGTAAAAGACTTACACTTCATTTACATTCATATATATAATCCTCATTCATCCTCTGAAGCTCTGAAGTAATTCCTTACAGTGGTTCCAGAGGCTAAACAGAACACACCCTGTCACTGACACAATCATAAAAATTAAAGTTATTTAAAGAGACTGGACTATTAATATGTAATAAACTACCATTATAATTTTATTCATATATATAAAAAAAAAATTATATTATAAATCTTCTTAATATGTCATTTAATATTATAGGAGTTTAAATTTTAAGTCCTTTTCAAGTTCATTTAAAAAAGGTATCTCATTATTAGTAGAGGGAATACAAACCAGGTACATTATTTCTTTAGACTGAATTATCTTTCTATTAATTTAATAAATGTGAATTTTTAGTTACTCTAACAATTTTCACCATGATTAGGTTATTTGAAATTATGTTGATAAATGAGTTTACCATTCTGAGAACAATAAAATACTTAAGATTTTAACTTACAAAACACAATTAAAAAATAGAAAAAAACACCAATTAATAAGTTAATGATAAAAAAATTAACAAGGCATTTTAAAGTTTGAAAATTAAAGATTTAGTTGTTTTGTTAAATAGCATGATGAATAATGAATGAGGTGACTTTAAAATTATAAGAAATTATAAACGACTTGGTTTCAAATTGTAGTGAAATCATTCTCTCAAAAGATCATTTTTATCTAATTAGCATTATCTATGTCACTAATATGGAAAACCCCTTTAACACATAACTGAATAATATATACAATATGGTGTATTTATTCTTTAAATGCAATATTTTTGTAAAATTTAGGATTTAAATATCATACTGTTTGAGTATATAGAGATGTTTGTGCTAAATTAAAGTTTGGATCTTATAATTAATGTCTTTGTGAGTGTGATCTCTATCGATTGGTGATTTGCAAAATCTGATTTTCTGTTTTGTGTAATGTCCTCATTTGTTTCTTGTGTTTGTGAGTGAAATCTATTCAATACAGTATTTAATGAAATCAATGTTCCGCATCGGTTAAAGTCAATTACCCTAATTACTAATAAAAAAGTTAAACAAAAAACAGTTTTATGATTACATATGTAATGCCCATCAAAGAATGTGTTCAAAATGTCATCATGCATCCTTTATAATGCATAAAGATTTTTGAACAACATTATACTTTTAATTAATATTTAGCTTGAGGCAGTATACTGCCTCAAGCTAAATACTGTGTAATTTAAAGAAAACACTATGTCTGATTCTCTAGAACAAGAATTTTCAAGGCATCAAATCACATGAAATTGTGATCAATCTATTGTTCCTAGATGTTCTATCAATTAAAGAAAAAACTGACTGGGGAAGTCTTTTAACATGAAGAGCATAGTGAGGAATAGCTCCACTTTGCTGCTACAAATTTTAAAACAAATTAAAGAAATAGGTTGTTTAATACCTGAAGAATAATAAAATCTCAAAATATTCATGTTATGAATTGACTTCTCTCCAAGAAGTGAGGTTCCAGATCTCTTTTTTATGAACCAACATTAAACATCAACTGTAGGTGCGTTTGTTTAGTTCCTTTTCTATATTATGAAATGATTTTTATCAGACCAAGAAACACACAATAATGTTTCTAGCCATCCTGTTTGGAGCAACCTTCATCAGACCATATTGATGAGCTACTGATTTGAGGATTTACTCATAACATACAATAAATTCCTATGAAAATTCCAGCTTTCTGTCAAAGTCATCTTCATAAAGTATGAGTACATGAAATAATTTTGGCTGATAAGAATTTAAACTCCAATTTCTTTATAATTTTATTTTTATTTTTATTTTTATTTTTATTTTTTTTTAATAAAAGAAAATAAACAAAGTGATTCTGTCATTTGAATAAAAATAATATAATAAATTTTATCAATTTTAGGACTAAAATAAAACAAAATCAGAATAATGAATCAACCTGTAATAAATTACATTATCCATACACAGATATATTATAAAGTATAACTAGGAATTTATGACTGCACTGGGAGAGGGAGAACAAACAAATCACTTATGCTTTGTGTATCAGTCTGTAGAAAATAAATATAGGCCACCAGACCTATATTTGACATACTACTGTCTCTACCATCAGGCACTGTTAACTTCAACTGCTACATTTAAATTTATCTTGTGGTGCAAATATAATTGGAGTAAATTTTTTAATTTGTAACGGTGAGTATATTTCTGTTAATATTAAGAAAATTTTTTAATGTAATAATTTTCATTTTCTTTTTTTAGTGTATCAGTAATGATTTTATTTTTTTTGTGGGGGTTGTCATATATATATATATATATATATATATATATATATATATATATAAAGCGAAATTAGATCTAGGATAAGAGACATTAGGAATCAGAGTTTTACTATAATTGAGAGTAATGAAGTCAATAATCAGTCTGTCTCTGCAATAATCAAAATGAAGTTGTTATTTTGCAAAGCTAAATGTTGCGCCCATTTCGGTGTTAGATGAATTTACATGTTTATATGAAATAGTATATTTAGCTCAGTGAATCAGGAAAAAGGGACAATAAAAACACAAACTTTTATAATTCTGAGCTTAGCAATACCATATTTTATTGGATTATGTCTTCAAACCACTCTACTTTAAGTTTTCAAATAACGTTTTCTGAATATGATCTAGAAAAAGGTTTATTTACAAACTAACTGATGTTTAAAGTAAAAATTCAAATTCATCTTTATTGCTGTACCTAATCAGGTCAATGTAAATGTCTCTGTCAAACTAAAATTTCTACGATTTCAGGGAAGTGTTCATTTTGTAAATCTCTAAACACACAGGACCGAAGAACGAGCAGTTACTTATCAGTTAATTATGAATATTTTGCCTTTTTAATGAAGTGACATAAAGCACAACAAACTTGAATTTAGGCAGGTAGCATACACATTGACTTAAATACTGAAAGGATCGTATGCTGTGTAACTTATGTGAATGATCTAAAATTAAATTTTAGTTTCGATTTAAAATTTCATATTCAGTTATAAACTAATTTCTTTTAGTGATAGTCTTGGAATGTACATACATGGCTGTGCTTTTGAAGTCAGATCAAAACAATTTTGGCTATAGAAGTGTTTCCAAATTAATAATTATCAATTACTAATCATTCATTTTTATAGAAGGGTGAAATTAAAGAATAAATACATCTATTGTTTAGGAAAATGCACAAATTGTTAAAAAAAATTAAGGTTTTAAACAAATTTAATTATATTAGTAGTAATTTAGATGAGGAACCCATAATTTTGTATTTGCTACTTGCATTTCTTTAGTAAAACTATCATTGTACCTCCTTTACCCTCCTGAAATATTTCGTATTATGATAAGAACAGATTTATCATAATACTAGTCTACTGATGCATTTTTATTTGATTTTCATTGATTTAAAGAATAGAAAGTTTACATCCTAGTGTAATCTTTGCAACCATTTTTAAATTTATGAGGCAACACACACACACACACACACACACACACACACACACAAGTACATCAACTTTTATATTAAAGTTAAATTTACTCATATAATACATTTTGATTTATTAAAGGTCATTCATAACATTCTTTTTTAAAATAATAATCTCAAAATTAAGAATCACCAGTACTGAACGAAAAATCTGCAAGTTAATTTACTGCAAATTTTTCAAGGTCAAAACCTTGAATGTGAATATAACATTAAAGGCACTAAAAATAAACTTCACTGTTGAATAATCAATTAGTAATTCTACCATTAATTTAATAATATTAATACTACAATACATTTTAAAACTTTAAAGTCTTTTTATGATTTTAAATGTCGATTTTAAATGTAACTCACATACATGCATTCACACATGCACATATAAATAAGAATGTTTTCAGTTCTATTGAAAAAAACAAATTATTTTCTATTAATATTTTTTGATCTACTGTTATTAATAATATTATTATGTTTGTTTCAGAGGTTTTAAAAAGTAGAGAATTTATAGAAATAATTTAAGATGGCTGGTCAACCATGGGTGCTATTTTTTATGTTTTTAATTTTTCAGTCGGAAACAAAGTTAATTAAATCACAATCTAAACCAAATATCATATTTATAGTAGCTGATGACATGGTGAGTTTAGTAAAGTTTTAGAGTGTATCTTATTCTTCTTATGTTGTCTTAGCATGAGGTAGACAAGTTAATTTTATTCTGCAACTGAGAAAAATTAAGATTCAGAAAAAAAGTTAATGTTAATAAAACTGATCTAATAAAAGATTTTAAAATGACAATATAGCTGCCTGGTTAGTATATTTATTCAGTTTTTGAAAAGTGTACATTATGTCTCAATTGATATATCCTATAACGTTCTTGGTTATAATATATTTTATTTTTACTTTTTTGTAGATAATTTTATTAACATAAATGCTTGGTTCTTTTCATGAGAGTCTGATATGGAATTTGCGTAGCATTTGATAATACAAAGCTTTATTGGGGTTCAACCTTCTAAGCAAATAGCTTCTTCATATAAGGAAGTTATGCAACCACTTCCCTTCAAAATTCAATTCTTGATAAAATTTAACTGACTATAATATATTTGTATTTTTTTATGTTTATGAAGAATATAATTGTAATTTTAATTTTATGTTTTGTATAGTTGTATGACAAAACTAAAATTGTAATGCTTCTGATTCATGCTGACTTGATGCTTCTTTTGTCAATCAGTTCAATTAAAAATGCAATTAACAACATATATAGTAAATGAAAGTGAATGTTTCTGACTGGATTATGAGTGCCAAATATTTTTATTTTAGGGTTGGAATGACGTAAGTTTTCATGGTTCAGATCAGATACCAACTCCAAATATTGATGCACTTGCTTATAACGGTGTAATATTAAACAATCATTATGTACAACCAATTTGCACACCAACACGTGCTGCTTTAATGACTGGAAAATACCCTATTCATACAGGTTTGTAATTTTCTATAATTTGAAATGTATACTAGGAGTTACAGAAGTACGCACCTTAAATGTTGCTATCAAATTTGAAGATTTTGCTAAAAAAGCTTTTATTATATCTGTAGCATTTAATTTATGAAATAATAATATATCTGAATAACTTTTAGGTAAAGGTTTTCAACAGTAACAGGAGTAGTTGGTTTTAAAGGTTGTTTAAATAATGAAAATTTGTCTTTGAATTATTCTTTTTTTTTGCTTTAACTTTGTATGAAGTAATAACAAAAGTTCTCTAGATATGAACACTGGTAGTGGAGTGCATTATGTGCCTCTAAATACTTAATATTCTGTTAAAGGTTTTAGTATTCAAACTTTTTTTTTGTATATTATGCTTGAGATTTTCAATCTGCTTGAAGTAAACCTGTGAGAGTTAACAAAATTATACATAAAAATTATCCTGCTTATTGTTTTATTAACTTTTAAAAGACCATGAAAAAATATTATGTAATGTATTTTTAAAAATAGAGTTTTATTTATCATTATAAATATGTTTTAAAATATTTTACCGGTGGTTTCAGTATAACAACCGCTTTTAAAAGTAATGGTTATTTTTTTACTATATCTGAATTAATTAGTTTTAGTTAGAGCATTTTTGATAGTAACAGGGAGTAGGGATTATAAAGGTTG
The DNA here is from genome assembly GCF_047948215.1 of Lycorma delicatula. Lineage (NCBI taxonomy): Eukaryota > Metazoa > Arthropoda > Insecta > Hemiptera > Fulgoridae > Lycorma > Lycorma delicatula. The sequence goes on from NC_134456.1 coordinate 58,366,493, forward strand.
TGTAAATAATAAGAGTGGGTTAACATTTTTTTTTGTAATTTGTATGAGTAATAACTAAAATACTTTAGATTTGATGTTAGCACTGCATCATCAACTACTAAGATACTTAGTACTGTAGTACTTATTGCAAAAGAAGAAGGTGGATTTAACAACTATGAATTTATACTATATTAATTTATTTTTTCTTGAATTACTGTGGAGAATTTCAATTTATTTGAAGTAAACCTAACGGAATGAACATAATCATGTAAAAATTACCCATTTTTGTGATAATGGATTTAAATATTTTGTAACTTTATTAATTATATGACATAAAAAAATTAGTTAATGGATATACATGAACTCTGTTTTATGTCTTTAGCGGCCCCCTTCGCGACTTCACCCACAATGTAGATGTAGCCACTCACAATGCTTTTTTAATAGCAAACTAATTTTTTTATAAATAAAAAAATATTAATCAAGTATTATTTTTAGATTTTCATTAAATCCTGATAAAACGGTAAATAAAAATTTTTATGAAAACTACTGAAGGAATATACGATAAACAGTGAATTGTTGCCCAAAACTTAAATAAAGGAAAACAAAAAAAGGAAGATAAGAAAATTTAACAATATTTATTAGACCAATACATTTTATGAATGAATTAAAATAGTTCAATATAAAAGTCCAATAAAGATAAACAAAAAATGTATTACAATCCCAAATTTAGCATCCCCATCGCGGCTTGACACGTGCTCTATGGTTACTTGCGCTTCCCGTCACAATCAGGGTCATGGCTCGCTTGGCTCTCCTTTCCGTTTTCTCCCGTTTCCCTTTCCTTCTCCCGTTTCTCTTTTCCTTACTTCCCTTTTCCCCTTCCCCTTCATCTTTCCTTTATCTTTTTCCCCTTCCGTTTCATTTTCCCTTTAATCCTTTTCCCCGTTTACCACTTTTTTATTTTTTCCATTTCCCCATCTTCCCTTTTTTGGTCTTTCCCTTTTCTCTTTTCCGATTTTTCCCTTTCTTCCGTGATTTTCGATTCCAGTTGGTTTTTGATGAATTTCGGTATAGGTTCATTTTGCTGCTAAGCAGAAATCATGGTAAAATTCTTTGTTATTCCTAATTTAAAAAAAAAACCTTTTTCGGACACATGTTTATTATGAACTTTTTTCATTATTTTTAAACACAGAAATACAGCTGTACCCTTCTTCCCTTTTTGCCTTCTTCCTTTTTACCTTTATCGATTTTTCCCTATTTCCCTTTTCCGATTTTTCCCTTTCTCCCTTCTTCCCCGCGCGTAAATCGGTCTAGTAGTTTTTTAGTCTATAGCGGACACTCATATCGGAAACATTGCAATGGAATGGTAAAATATTTAGTATAGCTTATGTTGCTTTTACGTCCAACAAATAGCGTTGTTAACACGAAATTTAGTTTTTTATCGATTTGAACCCCTTAAAATCAAAATTTCGCAAAATCCTTTCTTAATGCACGCCTAATTAAAGATACGAAGGTACCCTGAAAATTTCAAGTCTCTATCTATAATAGTTTTGGCTGTACGTTGATTATGAGTCAGTGAATCAGTCAGGATATTCTTTTTTGTATAACAGATTATATTTTTGAGAGTTTTCTACAGCTGGTTTCAATATGACAATCACCTGAAAAAAATGGCATTTCAACTGTAGGTAAAAACAAGAGAATCTTTTATCCACGGATTATGTATTTTTACAATATTTTTTATGAGGAATGCATTATTATATTTAACAAGTACACTAAACTGTTATTAGAAAGAGTCTAGGTTGTTTTTTTAGGTTGTTGTTAAGAGACTAGGAAAATGGTTATGAAGAAAAGAAAGATCTATACTATTAAAAAAAAAATTGTGTGTGAGTAAGTGAGAGAGAGTGAGAATGTGTGTGTGTGCATGTGTGCATAACGCTAATATGAAATTGAGCAAAACAAATGTTATATTCTAATACAGGACCAAAAGTGACCTGATGGTACCAATTGTCAATTGCACCAAACTTGATAATTTTCAAAATAATCGAAAGGGGTTATCAGAGCATCATGCAAGAACCAGCCAACCATGCTTTCAAATTTTCAGGATATATTTATGTTATTCTATTCCAGGGAAGGTTTTAAGGCATTCATCGAGGGCCTAGCCACCTTGGGGGATATGAGGGGATATCAAAGCTTCTATGACAAGAATGTGGAAAACAGAGGAAGAGTGCATTTCTTTAATAATTATACCTAGACTTTAATTAGACTTTATTAATTATATATCAGTATTATTTTCACAACCATGAGAATAATGTTCACAACGGGGGTTCAGATGGTCCTAGACAGGAAGGGCAAGCAAAGCAAGCCCTGACTGGCTGATTTCTATCAAAACTTACGGTAATCTTATCTTTCCATTCTAAATAGATTATTATTCCTAATTTTCTACAGTGAAAAGGTTTCATGAATTTTTTCACTTAAAACTTTTCAGTCAAATGTAAACAGGAGATTTTTAAATATTTATTAGGAAAAAACAAAAATGCAAAACATATTTATTACTTTTATATGTTGTCTCCTGAAGTTCTATACATTTTTTCCAACAAGTGAGGAGCTTGTGAATTACTTCTTTATAAAAGGTTTAGGATGTGTCACAGGCAATTGCGCATCAATTTCTCTACTTCACTATTGCTCTGGAATTAATCTCCTTCAGCGCCTCCTTCAAAGGTCCAAACAAAAAGAACTCACAGGGAAATAAATCTGGACTGTATATGAATTGTTTTAAGTTTTAAGATTTTCTGGTAAATTTCATCCAGTTTATTCCTAATGCTAACGGTTGTGGGAGGCCCGACTCTCGTAAATGTCTGTGCAAGTTTTCACCAGTTTTAAAAAGTAAGTAATATTAATGATGGACATAAAAATAAATCTGGAGTAGCTAAAGGTATTCCTAGACTAACTTCTGTGAATATTTGACAACTGCAGTTACCTTTAAAATTGTACTGAATTCTTAAGGAGTTGAAAACAATTAGTAAATTATTTTTCAGAACTAATTGTGCAAATAAATTATTATTGTAATGAAAAATATCATAATACCAAATAACACTTTTGAGTTTTGTTATTCAGGTATGCAAGGTTCACCGCTTTCTGCATCAGAAAGGCGTACTTTGCCACTAAACGAAAAGACAATAGCTGATCGATTAAAACAATTGGGTTATTCAACAAGAATGGTTGGTAAATGGCATCTTGGCCATTACTCATTTGACTGTACTCCTGTCCGAAGAGGTTTTGATAGCCATCTTGGATACTACAATGGCTTTATCAGTTACTATGATCATCTCCTAGAAGATCAGGTAAAATACGAGGGTTATTTTTTTTCAAGGTCCGATCGGTCACGAAATTAAAACCACAGTGAAAATAAAAACTTTTTTATTTGTAACAAGTACTTACATAGTTACGCTATTTCTCTACTAGTCGCCACTCCGATTTAGACATTTGTCGTAGCGTGGTACCAACTTTCCAATACCCTCGTCATAGAACGGAGCCGCTTGTATTTTCAGACATGTTTCTACGCTGGTCTGCAGCTCGATGTCTGTGCCAAAATGTTATCTTCCTAGCCAGCGTTTCATGTGAGCAAAGAGGTGAATATCGGATGGAGCCAAGTCCGGGCTGTATGGTGGGTGATCAAACACTTCCCAACGAAAACGCTGCAGGAGCTTCTTTGTTACAGCTGCAGTGTGCGGCCGAGCATTATCATGGAGAAAGACAATGCCCGATGACAACATTCCTCTCCGTTTATTCTGAATTGCCCTTCGTAGACGTTGAAGAGTCACGTAGTATGAGGCTGCAGTGATGGTCGTGCCACGTTCCATGAATTCCAGAAAAGAGAACCGGTCCCAGAACACAGTAGCCATACACTTTCTGTTGGAGAAGGTCCGCTTGAACTTCTTTGGTTTACTGGGAGAATGAGAATGCATCCATTGTTTGGATTGTTCTTTTGTTTCTTCAGTTTCGAAATGGACCCACGTCTCGTTCCCTATGACAATTTTGCTCAAAAAATCTTCTCCTTCATTGTGGTAGCGCTGGAGAAACGTTAGAGAGGCGTCCATTCTTATTGTTTTGTGATGGTCGGACAGCATCTTGGGAACCCATCTTGCACACAGTTTGCGGTACTGAAGTCTCTCACTCACAATGGTGTAGAGAGCTGACCTTAAAATTTCAGGAAACGAATCACTCAATACAGAAATTGTGAACCGACGATTTTCTCGAATTGCCTCATCCACTCGCTCAACGAGATCATCAGTTGATACTCGCTTCCTTCCCTGACCGCCTGCATCATGAACATCTGTACGTCCTGCTTTAAAGTTCCTACACCATTGCCGCACTTTGCTGTCACTCACTGAAGTTTCACCGTACACATTACTTATTCGTCGATGAATTTCAGCTACGTTACACCCCTCAGCCTGAAGAAATCGAATTACCGCACGCACTTCACACTTGGCGGGAGATGCTATTGTTGTAGATATGTTTACGTGCTAGCTGCGTGTTTATAACAAACCAAGTGACGCGTCGTGATTGAAGGCCATACTACAGATGCTGCGCAACACATATGCGCAAAGGTTCATCCGATTTTTGCGCGGGTTTTTATTTCGCGACCGATCGGACCTTGAAAAAATAACCCTCGTATTACAGTGTTTTTTAAATACATTTGCTACAGTATGTAATGTACGTATCTGTTTATACTACTTATAATATTAAAATGCAAATCACATTCCACATTCAGTACATGTTCTAAGTATTCACAATCACGTTTGAATAGGATTGAAGTTCAAGTTTACTTGGATAGGATTGAAGTTATGAATTATAAAAAGAAAAAAAAATTCTGCTACTGGTTAAAATTTTAAAATAATTATATATTAAACACAATATTAAAAATAATAAACACTAGATAAAATATAATAATAGCTAGTTTAAAAACATGCACCAAAGTGTATTATCTTTGAGAATGACTTCTTGAAAAATGAATTACAAGTTACACAATTATGATAAAATCATACTTAGATAAAATTTTATAAAAATCAGTAAAGTAAAATGAACATTGTAAAATAACATTGTCATTAATTAAAATGTCTTGATACAACCAAATAACAAAATGATTTACATTTTAAAATTTATTATCATTGTGTAGTCATAACAATTCAGTCCACATTAGGAATTCATATCATTCTGTTTATTCATTTATTTTTATTTCTTCAGATCACTGCAATAACTAAAAGGTATGGAAAACATATCTTCATTGGTAAACTTTCAAATATGTGAGTACAAATGATAAAATATAAACCCACAATAATAATATAGAAACAATCTGGAAATCACAATAACAAATAATAATTTTTTTTCTTACTTTAAAAGTTCTACCAGACAGGTAGGATTTAATCTTTCATTTTAACAGTGATTTAGTGCTATCATAGTCGCTTAATTCTTTAGCAGAATTATAAAGGACAGTATCGCATACTTTCTGGAAGTCAAAATAAACTGTTTTATTCTGTTTCTATTATTTACAATAGATCCTAAGAAATTCATCATCTATATAATTCAAGGACATTGACTATATTTTTTAAATATGATATTTAAAAAACTGATGTAAATTATTTATGAACTACTTTTTCAAACACTTTTGAGTGAACTCTGAAAACAGATTTTGCCTATGGGCCAAAAAGACTGGGGTTTAGTATTTTTATAGTTAGGTGAGGTGTTTTGTTGTAACTGCTGAGGGGTCTACTAGATCATTGTTTTCAACAATGTTATGGTAACCACAATCTTTATCTATTTGGTAAATTGAATTTTGTTTAAGTAGTCAACTTAGTGTGTGCACAGTTCTTGTGTATTCGATAGTTATTGGTTATTAACATTAAGAGGCCTGATAGATTTAGCTTCAGTTGTAAATGCTTTTATGTACTTAAAAAATCTTTAGATTTTGTGTAAAGTTTACTTTCTGCATAATGGGACTTCTTAATTTTATCTCGAGCCAGAATGTTTTTTACCCTTTTCATGGAGTCAAAGGATATTTGTATTCATCAACATTTCTACTTTTAAATTTAGCATATAGCTCTCTCTTCTTTTTCAGACTAATTAAATATTTGAAAAAATCAAAGGAGAAACTTATTATTAATAATAATAATAATTTATGCCCTGAGGTAGATAATCCCCACGTCCGGAACACAGCATCTATGTTCCACGTCCAGGGCGGCAACAGCTGTACTTACGTACATTACATATAGCTGGCTAACCGGCGTTTCTAACCTTACATTTCGCGGCCACCTGCAGGTACGACTTTATTAACGATTAAGGACATGGATTGATACCACCATTAGAGCTGGCGATGTGGCGGCCACGGTCGAAGTTATTTGCTGGTATAACGGAGGCCTTTCGTTGTCCACATGCCCCCCGCGATGGCAAGCATGTAGTTAAGGTGCCCATGTTTTTCGGGGCATGGGAGCCCTGAAAACCTCCGTGTGTAGGGGCCTGGAGTCAGTGCAGAGACTGCGCATCCGCTCTCTGCCAAGACATATGCCGGTTCCACCGGAGTACCGGAACGGACCTCCAGGGTTGGTAGCCCTAGAGTGGGGGTGTACCCCGGCGGCTAGCCTTACTACAGAAGGGATTAACGGTTCATGAATATTGAACAAACAAACGTGGCAGAGGGTTCACGAAAACACCCTCGTTTAGAACCAGCCGTTTCGCCTGAGGCGAAACGGAGAAAGAGTGTGGAGTTTAAGAAAATTGAATGTAAAGCTAGAAAAAGCTTACAAAAAGCTTTTTTCAAGAATAGTAATGTTCCAAAGCCTAAATATCTGGTCATTACAAAGGAGGATGGTAATTTCTCGAGATGAGTCCTTTTCTCATTGGTCGGGAAATAACTAAATGTGCTGGAGGCCCTGTGAAAGAAATAAGAAAAACCTTTAATGGACTTCATGTGGAGACTGTGAATGATGCACAGTCTCAGAAGATCCTAGGGCTCCAAAAGATAGGAGATTTTGCTGTACGCGTCGATCCCCACGGCACGCTTAACACCTCAAGGGGTGTTGTGGTCTGTCGGGATCTTCTTAACTGCACCGAGCAGGAAATTGTGGAAGAATTAGCATCGCAAGGAGTATTAGAGTGTCGGAGATTGAACATGAGAAGGAATGGCGAAGTCCTACCTTCAGCCTTTCATATTCTTACTTTTAACCGGTCAACCTTACCGAAGAAGATAAGAGCGGGCATACACCGATTAGACGTGCGAGCATTTGTCCCGCAACCAATGCGATGTTTTAAGTGCCAACGCTTTTGCCACACCGCTGTTAGATGTGAGAGACCGCAAATATGCGTGTGCGGTGACGAAGTACATGATGGAGAGCCATGTAAGGAGCCTCCTACTTGTATCAACTGCAAAGGACAGCATTCCTGTAGATCCAGGAACTGTCCTGTATACAAAGACGAGGTAGCTGGGCAGGAAGTAAAAACCCTGCAAAAGGTCAGCTACATCGAAGCAAAGAAGATTGTAAATGCCCGCAGACCTAGAGCAACAACAACCTATGCTCAGGCTGCGGCTGTTGTTCCTGCTCCAATTGCTGTAGATGAGACACAAATTATAAACAAACTTGCGCCTACTTTGGCTAACATGATTGAAAGGATCATCGAAAACAAGATGAAGCCTTTCAGCAGCAAAGAATTTGTTAAGCCAAAGATAGTGGTACAGCTTGCTGAAGATAAATCTATAAAAATGAAAGTTGCTCATGTAGAGAAGAAAACGGACGGCAAACCAGAATGTCAAGTCCGTCTCAGCGAGATCCTTCAGGATAAGAAGAAAGAGTGTGTTATGGAGGCTGCCAAGCCTCCTGCAACTGAGGTGGCCTCTAAACCACAGAGGCCACAAATATCCACACAAGGGGGGCAAGTATCCCCCCTTCCACAGGTGGTGACCGGTGCTGCTCCCGTGTCGGGGGTTGGCCAAGTTGCCGCCTCTCAATCGGCGCCTGAAACCGGCGTCGATGCATGCCCGTCGTCCTCGGCGGCTTCTGTTGTCTCCGATTCGGAGACTGGAACCGGGCGACGACGTTCTCCGCGAACACGATGCTGTTCGTAGTATGGAGAAAAAAGAAAAAAGGGATGGCTGAAAGGCAAACCCAGACTATAATTTAATTTAAAATTAGCGAGTCGATTGTACAATGGAACATCAATGGATGTTCTTCAAACATCCATGAGCTCCAACGCTTGGTACATGATGTAGACCCGATTTGTATATGTCTGCAAGAAACACATTTCAGCCGAAATTAAAATTTTAAATTAAAAGGTTATGACATATTTCGGCGCGATCAACTGCCAAATGTTAGAGTTAGAGGTGGAGTAGCCATATTAACATCGACCAGAGCTACCACTGAAGCGGTTGTTCTAAATACAAACCTATAAGCAGTCGCCATTAGAATGAATCGTCCGCTTCAGGTCACTGTCTGCAGCATATACTTACCGAATTTTGATTGGAAGGAGGATGACATAGCGCGATTAGTATCAGAGCTTCCCCCACCTGTCTTATTGGTGGGTGATTTTAATGCTCATAATTCTCTTTGGGGATCGGATCGAGTAGATCCCCGCGGAAGAGAACTGGAAAGGTTCCTGATGAACTCTGAACTTATTATTTTAATCGACGGGTCAGGAACCTTTTTCAGTACCAGAGATGGGTCGACGTCCTGTACAGATCTTGCACTTATGAGCGGATCGATAGCACCGAGGTACAGCTTCCATGTCTTAGACGATTTGCATGGAAGCGATCATTTCCCGGTGCAAATTGTAACTGATGTTACAAGAAAAACATATCCCATCTCTAAAAGATGGTTGTTTGAAAAGGCAGATTGGACGAGCTTCACGGCTAGAACAATCCTCCCTGAAACAACTGGAGTTATCGGGGACGATGTCGACGCTATAACAAATGCGATACTTGAGTCGGCATCGAGATTCATTCCCAAAACATCTGGGAAACTTACGAAACGACCCATTCCATGGTGGAACGATGAAATAAGTGAAGCTATTAAAAGAAAGAAAAGAGCGTATAATGTCCTTAAGAAACGTCCAACCCTAGAAAATCTTATTGCCTTTAAGAAATACAGGGCGTATGCAAAACGTCTCATGATAGACCCGAAGAAACGATCCTGGCAGCAATACGTGTCATCCATCGACAGAACCACTACTGCATCAGATGTTTGGCGGAAAGGCGATTTGTGGGCGTAAAAATTTTTCACCTATAACTAGCCTTCAAGATGAAGACGAAATTAAGGACACTCCAAACGAAATGGCAGAGTTATTAAACATTCACTTCGAGAAAGCCAGCAAAACGGCTAACTACGAAGAAGATTTTCGAGCGAAAAAAGAACTTGAAGGTCTACTAAATTTCCGTACTGAGTATAATTACTAATATAATGTACCATTTAAAATAGAAGAATTCATGAAAGCGTTGGAGAAAGCAGGCAACACAGCTGCTGGTCCGGATGAAATCCATTATAATATGATCAGGCAGCTGAATACCAATGCAAAACGCAAACTATTAGAACTGTATAATCAAATATTGCGGAATGGAATGTACCCGCAGCAGTGGAATGTTGTTCCAGTACCAAATAAAAATAAAAATTTAACAGATCCCAATAGCTATCGTCCCATCTCCTTGACGTGCGCTATGGGAAAAATACTCGAAAAAATGATTAATAATCGACTCGTCTGGGTTTTAGAAAAAGAAAACCTGATATCACCATATCAAGCAGGTTTTCGACAATACCACTCTACCACCGATCAAATGATCAACATAGAGAATATTATATATAACAGCTTTATTACAAGAAAACATTGTGTCGGAGAGTCTTCTTTGATCTTCAGAAGGCTTTCGATATGACCTTGCGACATGCAGTAATGCTCCAGATACATGAATGGGGCATTCGTGGAAATCTGCCAATATTGCTCAGCAACTATATGAATGACCAAGTACGTGTCAACAATGAATATTCATCTGAAAGAATGTTGAAAAATGGCATATTATAAGGTTCGCCGTTGAGCGGTACCTTGTTTACCATCGCCATTAATAAATTGATATTAGCCATTCCAGTAGAAATCAGCAAAAGCGTCTATGTTGATGATTTGGTAATTGTGTATGCCAGCAACAAGACTGCTGTGGTGAAGTACAAATTGCAACGGGCGATCAACGCTCTAAATGAAGTTGCGAGGAATAATGGATTCCAATTTTCACCAGAAAAAACGTGTTGTGTACACTTCTGTAGGAAGAGAATTCCTCATCAAAGTCCTATGTTGAGAATTGGCAATGATCCAATACAATATAAAGAAAACGTGAGATGTTTAGGACTAGTATTGGATAAATCCCTTACGTGGGGACTATACATACAGGACTTGAGTGTTAGATGCAAAAAAGCCCTAAACATTATTAAATGTTTATCGAACATTAATTGGGGCTCTGATAAAGAGATATTATTGAGATTGTATAAGGCATTGGTTCAATCGAAACTCGACTACGGATGTATTGTACATTCATCCGCTAGGAAGTCGCATTTAAGAAAGTTAGACGTTATTCACAATAGCGGAATAAAATATGCAACACGCGCTTTCCGCACAAGTCCGGCGACTAGTCTAATGTCTGAAGCCGGAATACTGCCATTACATTATAGAAGAGAGATCCTTTTGCTAAGATACGCAGCAAATATATGGGCTTTTCCTGCCCATATAAATAACAAACTTCTTAATAATCATCCTATGGCTGCATTATACGAACATCGTGCTACCTATTCCAGACCAGCCGGAATTAGGTACCACGAATTAAGAAGAAAATACGAAATTGCTATTCCGGAGACTCTTGCAATTTCCACAAGAGAAATACCGCCTTGGCTCTTGCCAGCGGTAAATACAAGGTTGGATCTTTCTCAGGGAGAAATAAAAAAGAAACCAGCAGTGATCATCTAACAGGAATTTTTGGCAACCGTCAGTAGTTATGAAGAATATATTAGAATTTATACTGACGGTTCTAAAACCGAACATGGTGTTGGATGCTCCATATATGTAAATGGAGAAGCCCATTCTTGGAAACTGCCAGATATTGCCAGTGTTTATATGGCAGAACTTACTGCCATTCAGAAGCTCTTCGCTACACAGAACACTATTGCGAAGAGAGAGTGCTAATATGTTCCGATTCTCTAAATGCACTTGTTGCAGTTCGGAACAAAAACATTAAGGATGTCCTAATTTCAAACATCCTGTCCATTTTGTATGTTCTAAACCAACGAGGACAGCGATGCGTATTTCTATGGACTCCGGGGCATGCTGGTATTACAGGTAATGAAAGCACAGACGAAGCTGCCAGAAAGGCAACAGTCTGCGATAATTTGGATGCATTTCCTGTAAGAGTGGCAGATGTTAAAAACTGTCTGACGAACATAGTAAGAAACAAATGGAATACTGATTGGAGGAGTTTAAATTCAAAATTAAACTCAGTGAAAACTTCTCCATATAAATGGAAAAGCGACTTTAAGTTGACTCGCCGTGAACAAGTAGCTGTGACCAGACTTAGAATCGGTCACATGCGATTGACAAATTCATATTTGTTAACCGGCGAAGAGAGACTAATGTGCGGTGTTTGCAATAAAACACTTACAATTAAGCATCTAATAGAAGAGTGTACAATATATGAGGACCTCAGAAAGAGGTTCCGTCTAAGAAGTGACATTACTGCTGATCTGGATAATGGAAATGAAGAAAAGATAGTTGCATTTTTACACGCCAGTGGACTTTTTAGAAGTTTGTAAAAGTTGAAAAATTTTTAAAGCTGTGTTAAAGACTCTAAGTGGAATTCTTTATGTATGTGGGAGACTCAAAGCGTGGCACGTGTAGTGACGGGAGGTAGCCCTCTTGCCTAGGCCATCCTGGCTCGTCTGCATTCTTGAGCAGGGAGTTCGGGGTGTGTCCAAGGGACACACCCAGAGCAGTGACATGGGGGACCCTCAAGGGTAAACTGAGGGCGCGAGGCTATGGGTAAGCGCAATGGATGCCTGTAGCTTGTTTATAAGGAACCAACTGCCACGGCATCCTGGCGCGACTAATATACTGCTTCATGGCGATTCTTGTCGCCCCCAGGGTGCTTAAACAAACTATAAACGAGACAGGTAGAAGAAAGAAATGGTATTGATAAGTTGTATTTTTAATTTCATGGTCTTTTTGAGAACCTTATCTCAAATTTTAATATCGGGGCCCTTTACATCCCAGAAGTGTTGTTTTGTCTGTGTAATGTTTTTATGTTGGTTGTGCTTTTAAATAAAATGTAAGGGCCCTTTACACCCTTACGTATGAAGATCCTGATGGTGATACTAATTTCTTTTAAAGAATGTGACGAGGGCTAATGATCCTAGCAGTCGATGCCCGTAAAAATTCAGAAAAAAAATTTATAATAAGAAAACTGGGTAATAATAAGGATTTTGGAAATAATAAAATACTAATATTAGCTAAACTGTTATGAACACTTATTCTAAAGTTATGACATCATTTCATTATCTACAAGGTGGTGATAGAAAATTTTAATTTATATTACCAACTTGGTTGTTTAATAAAATTTTATTTTAATATATTTTTATTTAATGTGAATTCTATAATAATTTTATGTTGATGATGAAATAAATTCCAAAATAATACATTTTGTCAAGACTTAACAAGAAAGCAAAGTGTTTGTATTTTTGATTCATAATATTATTACTACAATCATTAATATACGATTTGTGTGAGAAAAGTAATGAGACTGGTAACACTGCGAGCGATCTGGCAACCCTGTGTCTACCAGTCTGTGCTAGACCAGTTTGTTCATCCCTTCTACATGCTCAGTACGTTTCAACTCCCTTCAAGTTGTGTTTTTCTTGTGTTTTACGAAAATGGAGCATCGGAATTTAGAGCAACATTGTGCGATCAAGTTTTGTGTTAAACTTGGGGAATCTATGAGTGTGACCTTTGAAAAACTAAAACAGGCCTATGAGGAACATTGCTTATCAAGAGCACATGTTTTCCGCTGGCACAAATCATTTTTGAAAGGCCGAGAACCCGTTGAAGTTCAACCTCGCTCAGGGAGACCTTCAACTTTAAAATCTGATGAAAACGTTGAGCGTGTGAGGGTTCTTGTGAGATCAGACCGTCGTTTAACAATAAGGATGATAAGTGAACAGTTAAATTTAAACACTTTCACCGTACATCAAATTTTGACAGACGATTTGGTCATGCGAAAGGTTTGTGCGAAATTGTGCCGAAAAACCTCACAACGGAACAGAAGGACAATCTAAGAAACGTGTGCGTTGATCTTCTTGAGAGGATTGACAATAACCAAGAATTCTTCAATCGTGTGACCACAGGTGATGAATTCTGGGTATTTGAGTACGATCCTGGAACCAAGCGGCAAAAGCGATGAATGGCACACTCCGTCATCTCCTCGACCGAAAAAATGTCGAATGAGCAAATCAAAGATCAAAACCATGCTGATTTGCTTTTTTGACAGTAGGGTACGTGCATAAAGAATTTTTTCCTCTAGGACAAACTGTTAACCAAGTGTTTTACAAAGGTGTCCTTGAAAGGCTCAGGAAAAGAGTGATTCGCGTGAGACCAGACATTGCAGACAAGTGGATGCTTCATCATGACAACACCCCGGTCACGCGGCCATTTCCATCAGGAAATTTTTGACCTCAAAACGCATTCTGACGTTTCCTCAACCACCCTATTCACCTGATTTGAGTCCTTGTGACTTTTTCCTTTTCCCCAAATTGAAACATGTCTTAAATGGACGTCATTTTTTAACTCTGGAGAACATTCAAAAGACTGTGACTGACCAGTTAAAAGCCCTACCAGTTGAAGCCTTCCAGCGCTGCTACCAGAAGTGGGAACAAAGACTCCGCCGGTGTATAGCTGCCCAAGGGAACTACTTTGAAGGGGATAATATTGTTGTATGAAAAAAATAAAAACTTTGGTAAGTAAAAAGTCAGTCTCATTACTTTACTCACACACCTCGTATAATCTTTAATAAATTAATAATGATAATGAACAAGTATTTATGATAATACAGTCAACAAATGTCTTCACTGGATACTTGTGTTTATAAAAAAAAATGACTCAAGACATGTTTTCTCATTTTAATCCAGAAATTTTTAATTATATACATCATATTGAAACCTGCAGACACATTAAAACTTGAAAAATAATAAAAATTTGGAAACTTAGTGATTTAATAATTCATATGCATTTCTTAACCATATGTTCACTAGCACCCCTACAACATCATTCAGTTTGATTGGGTGGGCCAAAATAGACCCTGTATATGATAATCCATTTCGTTCAAAAAACATTAATTTTATTGCAAACATTTAAAAATATTATTTTCATTAAATTGAATGACGAAAAATTGAAACTTGCTTGGTTCATGATGGCCAAGTCAGTAAGTTGTAAAATTTTAATATGCAATATTTTAAAATTACTATAGTGTAGAAAATATTAGAATTGAAAATGTGTCATTGAAATATTAATTACTTTATAAGTAGTCTAATAATTGAAGATGAAATTAATTTAATTTTTTCATCTATATTAAAATAATCTTTATTAATAATATACAATGAAAGCAATTCTTTATGAAAGATTTTTTTCTCAATAAATAAATATATATATTTCTTAACATATAATGAAACTAATTCTTTAAGTGTAATAAAATTTACTTTCAGGGAGATAATGACACTTATGGTGGTTTGGATTTTAGAAGAAATTTAGAACCTGCATGGGAGTATCAGGGAAAGTATGCTACTGATGTCTTTACAGAGGAAGCAGTAAAAGTGATAAAAAATCATGATAAAAAGAAACCACTATTTTTGTACTTAGCACATCTTGCAGTTCATGCTGGAAATCAAGGGAAGTGGTTAGAGGCACCACAAAAGATTGTAGATAAATTTAGACATATTCCTGATGCAAATCGTAGGACATACGCCGGTAAGAGTTTGAAATATGAAACTAATCTTTATTTTTCAGTATCCTACTGAGTTTGTACTCCTTGGTCAGACTACACAAAGTCTTTCTGTGACTTTTTAGTCAGGGTTAATTATCTTCACACATGGATTTAGATTTAGTAAATTCTATCCAATCTAAAATAATCCAATTTAAAGATTGATTTTAATTTATATGAGTTGTATTGGCTGATTGAACAAATATTAGTGCTAATATTAATATTATATGCTATTAATAATAATAATAATAATAAATGTATTGTATATTATTGTATAGGCATTGTAAATGGCTATAATATTGAGAATTATTATTAGTCAAAATTAAAAATTTTAATATAGAGATAAAACTAAACAAAACTTTACTTGATGAAGACAAGAATTGGGACTTGGCTAATACACTTGTGAACTGTATGACAATATTCTAGAACGCTTCTAGAGCTTGTGAGATCAGATGGGATTAAATTGAATTAGCCATATTAATTATAGATTTAAAATAGAAGATAGGTATCAAAAGAACTGAATAAAAGAATCAGTTGACAGTTTAGAATGTTATGGTGTGAAAGCAGTCATAAATTCTTTGCTTTAAAATATATATTTTTTTTGTCATCAGTCATTTGATTTCTTTGATATTGTTTTCTGTTTCTGTAATCTTTCAGCATTGAAATATTTAGTGTACTTATATCCTGAATTATTAAATTTGTGTATGGTAATTTTTTTTTCTTTATCCACTACGCAATATCTGCGTCATTCTAGAGCATGCACAGTTGTCTGATATAACTGATAGTTAACAGATTTTCTACTTGGACAAATTTCTTAGGATTATTATTTATTTTTTTCTAAGTTTCTGCTACAACTTTACTCCAACTATGAATTTATTATGGCCTAGTTACTATAAAAACTGCAGTTGGTCAGTGTACGAATTATTTTTTAATAAATAGATTAATAATATTTTTTCTGATAATTTAAGTGGATGATCTGCGCAGCTTGCTCAAACCAATTTTATATAATTAAATTACTAAAATGATCTTTACTGATGGTAATAAAATTATACTTGCACAAAAATGTATATATATATATTATTATTATATATAATAATATATATATATATATATATATATATATATATATATATATTATTATTATTATTATAAGTCGAGAACTTCCCTATGGAAGACGTTAAGCATTCATGATTCATATTTCATTCGCTTGGCATTCTTCTTTTCCCTCCAAAATTTTTTCACTCTTTCAGAAAAGGCCTTCTTCCGTTCTTCAGACCATTTCGGACGATGTTGTTTAGGCTTCGGCCCTTCTGGTTTAACTTACCATTTATCTATTTTATTTCTGTATGTGTTTCTATGATCCTCTCCAGCGTAATTCCGGCGTGTTCTAAATCTTTTCGTGTTTCTGCGAGCCATGGGATTGCAACTTTAATGATGTAAGTACGCGATTATTCTTTTGGTCAGTTGGTTTTCCGGTAGCCTGTAAAGGTGTCCGAAGAATTTCGTTTGTCTTTTCCTTAAGTTAATTAGAGTATGATTCAACAATTTCGTCCGGTTGTAATCTGTATCGTTCTTCAGTCTGTCGGTCCCAATATTTTCCTTATAATTTTCCTTTCCTGTTTCTTTATTTCTCTATTTCGGTTTTCCTATTTAAGATCAATGTTTCACTGGCATATAATGCTGTGGGTTTAATAACTGTGTTGTAATGCTGGATTTTTGTTTGGCGCGAGAGGGATTTCTTGTTGTAGAGATTTTGTACTAAACGTAGAGCTTTCCTGATCTGGAGACGGTCTAATTGACTTGGTTTCTCAGAGCTGTTCGGCGTAATAAATTCTCCAAGGAATTTAAAGCGAGGGACTTTGTTTATTACTCCATATTTTGTGTTTAAATTTGGGATTTCTATTCTGAAACAGATGAATCTGTTTTTTCAAACGAAATTTGTAGTCCCACCTTTTTCTGCACATTCCTTGAGTGTTTCTATTTGTTTTATCCCAGTCCGTTCGTCTTCCGCAAGGATTGCCAAATTGTCTGCAAATGCCAGGTAAGGAATACTTAAATTTAATTTTGTGAATCCCAGTGAAATCGGTTTCCAGTATTTTGCCATTTGAGTGTATATCTTCCTACTCTTTCATCACTTTGTCCAATGTTATGTTAAATAACAGGGGGGAGAGTCCATCCCCTTGTTTCAAACCCGTCTTAATTTCAAAGGGTTCTGAGATTTCGCCCATAAATTTTATTTTAGATTTAGTTCCAGTTAATGTTTGTTCTATTAATCTTCGAGTTTTCTGACCTGGTCCTCTCTCTTCTAGAATTTGGAAAAGAGATTGTCTGTCTACGGAGTCGTAGGCTTTTTTGAAATCTACAAATGTGCAGATCATGGGTTTGCTTCTGTTGTCTTTAATTTTGATTATCGTTTTCAGGCTGAAGATCTGTTCCGGGCAGGACCTGTTAGGTCTAAAGTCTGCTTGATATTATATATACAAGTATATATATATATATATATAAATATATACTTGTGTTAGTATCTGCTATATTAATGAATAACATAAATTAATATACAAAATTATTTATGGATTATTTTAATTAGTACAGTTATTACATGTAATTATATGGAGTAATATTATTTAGTTAGTGATAATACATATTACCTTTTTTTTTGTCTTCAGTCATTTGACTGGTTTGATGCAGCTCTCCAAGATTCCCTATCTAGTGCTAGTAGTTTCATTTCAGTATACCCTCTACATCCTACATCCCTAAAAATTTATTTTGCATATTCCAAACGTGGCCAGCCTACACAATTTCTCCCTTCTACCTGTCTTCCAATATTAAAGCGACTATTCCAGGATGCCTTAGTATGTGGCCTGTAAGTCCGTCTCTTCTTTTAACTGTATTTTTCCAAATGCTTCTTTCTTCATCTATTTGCCGCAATACGTCTACATTTGTCACTTTATCCACCCATCTGATTTTTAACATTCTCCTATAGCACCACATTTCAAAAGCTTCTAATCTTTTCTTCTCAGATACTCCGATTGTCCATGTTTCACTTCCATATAAAGCGACACTTCAAACATACACTTTCAAAAATCTTTTCCTGACATTTAAATTAATTTTTGATGTAAACAAATTATATTTCTTACTGAAGGCTCGTTTAGCTTGTGCTATTCGGCATTTTATATCGCTCCTGCTTCGTCCATCTTTAGTAATTCTACTTCCCAAATAACAAAATTCTTCTACCTCCATAATCTTTTCTCCTCCTATTTTCACATTCAGTGGTCCATCTTTGTTATTTCTACTACATTTCATTACTTTTGTTTTGTTCTTGTTTATTTTCATGAGATAGTTCTTGCGTAGGACTTCATCTATGCCGTTCATTGTTTCTTCTAAATCCTTTTTACTCTCGGCTAGAATTACTATATCATCAGCAAATCGTAGCATCTTTCTCTTTTCACCTTGTACTGTTACTCCGAATCTAAATTGTTCTTTAACATCATTAACTGCTAGTTCCATGTAAAGATTAAAAAGTAGCGGAGATAGGGAACATCCTTGTCGGACTCCGTTTTTTATTACGGCTTCTTTCTTATGTTCTTCAATTATTTACTGTTGCTGTTTGGTTCCTATACATGTTAGCAATTGTTCTTCTATCTTTGTATTTGAACCCTAATTTTTTAAAATTTAAAACCTTTAAAAAAGGTTTTCTGCCAGTTCTCTTTATTCCGCCTAAGTTTGCTTCTGCTGATTTAAGAATTTCCTTTTAACATTCTCCCATTCTTCTTCTACATTTTCTACCTTATCTTTTTTACTCAGACCTCTTGCGATGTCCTCCTCAAAAATCTTCTTTACCTCCTCTTCCTCAAGCTTCTCTAAATTCCACCGATTCATCTGACACCTTTTCTTCAGGTTTTTAAACCCCAATCTACATTTCATTATCACCAAATTATGGTCGCTATCAATGTCTGCTCCAGGGTAAGTTTTGCAGTCAACGAGTTGATTTCTAAATCTTTGCTTAACCATGATATAATCTATCTGATACCTTGCAGTATCGCCTGGCTTTTTCCAAGTGTACATTCTTCTATTATGATTTTTAAATTGGGTGTTGGCGATTACTAAATTATACTTCGTGCAAAACTCTATAAGTCGGTCCCCTCTTTCATTCCTTTTGCCCAGCCCGTATTCACCCACTATATTTCCTTCCTTGCCTTTTCCAATGCTTGCATTCCAATCTCCAACTATTATTAAATTTTCATCTCCTTTTACGTGTTTAATTGCTTCATCAATCTCTTCGTATACACACTCTACCTCATCATCATCATGGGCGCTTGTAGGTATATAGACGTTAACAATCGTTGTCGGTTTAGGTTTTGATTTTATCCTTATTACAATGATTCTATCACTATGCGTCTTGAAATACTCTACTCTCCTCCCTATCTTTTTGTTCATCACGAAACCTACTCCTGCCTGCCCATTATTTGACGCTGAGTTAATTACTCTAAAATTACCTGCCCAAAAGTCGCCTTCCTCTTCCCACCGAACCTCACTAATTCCTACTATATCCATATTCACCCTATCCATTTCCCTTTTTAAATTTTGTAGCCTACCAACCTTATTTAAGCTTCTAACATTCCACGCTCTGACTCGTAGAATGTTATTTTTTAGTTTTCTGGTGACCCCTTCCTTAGTAGTCCCCACCCGGAGATCCGAAAGGGGGACTATTTTACCTCCGGAATATTTTACCAAGGAAGGCGCGTCCATTTTTGTTAAATGAAAATGCAGAGAGCTACATTTTCTTGGAAAAAAACAGCTGTAGTTTTCCATTGCTTTCAGCTGCGCAGTACTCAGAGGACTGAGTGATGTTGATATGGCCGTTTAAGTCATTGTGACTCACGCCCCTAACAACTACTGAAAGAACTGCTGCCCTCTTTCAGGAATCATTCCTTAGTCTGGCTCTCAACAGATACCTCTCCGATATGTTGCACCTTCGGTCCAGCTACTCTATATCCCTGAGCACTCAAGCCCCCTCACCAACGGCAAGGTCTCATGATTCATAGAGGAGGATATTTAGCTTAAAAATCTTTTATTAACACAGAACTCTTATAAATGTTTACATTAGTAATAGTGCATAAATCGTTTACTAAGAAATTATATATTATTAATTTTGGAAAAAAGAAAATTTATTAATCTTATAAATTATTGGTTTGAAGGAGGCACAAATAATATTTTTTTATTGTTTATTAAATGTATTATAAATACTTTTGTTATTTTTATTATTTTTTCTACCTCATTTATTAATTTTTGTTATTAGCTATGGTTTCTAAACTTGATGACTCAGTGGGTGAAGTGTTAAAAGCACTGCAAGAAACAGAACTGCTATCAAATAGCATAATTGTGTTTTTATCAGATAATGGTTCACCATTAAATATTGGTTATACAAATTGGGGAAACAATCAGCCATTCAGAGGTGTAAGTATTAAAAATATTAATTTTTGATATAAAACCAAGAAAATTATGGACTATCATTAATACTTTATCTTTTTAAAGTTAAATTTTAAAATAAGTAGGGTTTTTTTTTAATATTTAAACATTGGCATATGCAGACTGTTCAATAATTTAACCCTTTCAGGACTAACAGGTTACATGTGTTTTGATCCATTCAGGCCCATTGGGTTACAAGTCCCATTTGCGTTTAAAAATTAGGCCTACTGGGTTTTTCTGGTCCTAATTGTAAGGTGAATAAAAGGGTATTAGTCTTTTAGGTGAATATTATTTTTCAGAGTGGAACAACTGTTGTATTACAAATGACTGACTTGTTTACATGTGGACATTGTATACTTGTATGTGTGTGTGTGTGTCTTTTATGTATTTCAGCAATAAATTTGAAGATTCATCTTCTAATCTTTATTTGTTTATTTTACAAAACTCTATACATCTTGTGTTAAAATTATTTTAGGTTACCTTTGTTTTATTTTATTCAGAAGCTTTAATTTGAATACCTGAACACATGTGGGTTTCAGTTGTCTCAATGGTCATCATTCCTAGGATAAAAATGTTCCAACAGTCTTGATTACTAATATTACTGTTCAACCAAGATCAAATTATATATATATATTTTTTCTATTATAAACCTTCTAGAGAGTTTTTAATCTATAAGCATTCTCCTTTTATAATTCAACAAGAATTTGAGGTGAATGAAGAAGAAATTTTACATGCTTTTGTTGAATCTGAACAAAAGCATGTAAGCATGTCTTTATTTTTTAAGTCAGTTCTTATATATACACAGATGACACCAATCTTTAGCCAAGTTTTACAACTAGTGATGATAATAGCAATACTGATTTGATTTGATTAGTGATTTGATTTTTCTTCAGATTGAGCCAGTGTAAATTAATCTGTCTTATGTTTAATAATGGTATTTTTCAAGTTCTGTAATGTAATTAGAACTGTGTACTTAATGCATTTTTCTTTTAATAAAAAAGTCTTTAGTCAAATAAAAGTTACAATTCATTAAAAGATAATGGAGACTGATTAAGAAATACATTGCTGCAATGTCAAAGCAAGATGCTGGATTATATAGTTGATAAAAAATATTTCTTTTTCTTGTTGACCTTTTTTCCGGAGACAAATTTCAATCAAACTCTAAAAAAATCAGGTAATCAATGTAAAAAAGAATTATTATAAAAATCAAAATTGTTGCTGCTGATAATATTTGGTGATTCTTAAACAATATAATTTATCATTAATGATTGGTTAAGTACTTACCCCAATAGCTTATAACAATTGATATAACATGATTAAAGATATGTATTACGATACTTGAGTTCAGAGGACCACCAAGAGTAACAGAGCTCTATACTTCTGATTCAAAGTAGTGGTTGTTTTGAGCACCATGTGTTAGATTTTTCAGATAGGCCAACACAGAAAACTGTGAAGATCATATTCGCTTACGTATCATAAATTATAGGTAAGAAAAGTTTTAGGTGGCTAAAATAAATGTTATTTATATCTTGAATTCATTGACCTCATATTAGAATCAAATGTAAAGAAAAACTGAGAAATATACTTTACTTGAGACTGATGAGGAAAAATGTTTTTGCAGAAAGTGAAAAATTTTAAACTGCATAATTACCTCATAATGTCTCCAATTAATAGTCTAATCTGTTGATAATGGTACCAGAATCTTACTCTGCTGGGGTTTCCATTATGGTATTTGTTACAGAGTTACTAGAAAATGTGCATTGCAGACTGATTGCTGACCAGTTCACATTTTTATTAACAAAGTACAGTCTTCTTTGAGTAATAGAGTTATTTATTAGCACAGAATGAAAAATAGCTACTGGAATACAGTATATTTAAAAACTTTTCATTTAACATAAATACAGTTACTTCTTGGTAGGTCAGTGCGACATATATATATACAATACAAATCAGCACAGTTTTCTCAGAAATGTTTATTTTCATCTTATTCTCCGATCAAGAACATGTTTTTAATGTCGAAAATCCATTTTTTCCAGTTGTGCAACATTTGAACTATCTACATCTAATCAATGAATATTGTCCCAGTTGCCATGAACAAGTTAGAACCAATTCATTTAAGATACCATTGTTCTTAGCTGTCATTCACAACGTAATCATTCACTAAGACTTATAACACAATAATTATATATTTGTTCTTAGTTGTAGAATATAATATTATCTTAACTACAATTCTTATGACTCCTAATTAATGTTTAATTTCCATTCTGTATTTAGTTGTATAAAAAATCCTTTATCATATCATAACAGCATTTATAAAACAACTGCAATAAAAATTTGCAGGAGAAGTTTACGGTTTGGGAAGGAGGTGTTAGGACTGCAGCTGCTGTTTGGAGTCCACTCATTCAAAATACATCTTCTGTTTCAAAACAATTTATGCATGTAACAGACTGGTTACCAACTTTATACAGTGCTGCAGGTAACAATTTGGTCACTATTGAGTCATGATTAATATTTCATTAGGCTTATACAGATAATGCATGTTAAATTATTTGCATTGAATTATCATTGCCAATGTAATGTAGATATTAATTTTATGATATTAAAAATTAATTTTTAGTGTACTGTCTAACTAGTTGTTACAATTAGAGAAAAGTTAATTTATTCAACTATTAAACATTGATTTTTATAAAAAAATTTTGATGATTTTTATAGAAAATTTTTAATTAATCTTCACTTTTCTATTTCTAATACTGAATCTGTATTTAGAGTAGGGCTCCCCGGCGATCTCCTTCGAGGAAGCGGCTTCCGGCTTTTTTCCGCCGGGGCGGCTGGGTGTTTTTGACGCCACCTTTGGAGGGCGCCGAGCCTCGGGAACTTTTGCGGGTTTAGCAGCAGTTTAAGTATTGGCGATCACCCAATGAGGTTTTCCTGAATTTTTGGGTTCTTTTGTCACCTGTGGGATAGTCTTAATTCTGGATTTGGTCGGTTTTGTGGCAGCTACCTTTTCGGTCGACGAAACCGGTTGGGGCTTTTGCGGTGTGGGAGGAGGTGGCGCCTCTTTTCCCACGGCTGGGGTAGCCGCGGGCTGAACCTGCGGCTGGGGTTTTGATACCCCCCTAGTGACCCGCGCCCACCTACGCCCGCCAGTGTTCACGGACTTTTGTGGTGTGCCCTTCTGTCGGACCAAGTGTTCCTTGTAATAAGGACATTCCCTTTAATTTGCCGGTTGAGGACCCTTGCAATTCGCGCACAACTCGGGCTCTTCTTGTGACTTTAGGCAAGACGTCGTTTCGTGGTCACCACCACATTTGACGCAGAACTGTGCCCTGCAGCAATAGTTCGACGAGTGGCCGAACTTTTGGCATTGTGGCATTGAAGGGGGCCCCCTCGTGACACGAATGCCGTCACTGTTATTTTACAGTAAAACATACTGTCCAGGTTGTAGATGCCCCTGGTAGCTGGCGTTCTTTTAAGTGCCACAAGGCACGTAGGGGTTTCCTTACCGTCCCTTGTGGTCAGCTTTTTCACTGACGCCACGTCATAGCTTAGTGAGGAGAGCTCCTCTCCCACTTCTTCGCAGGTGGCCCAAAGGGGATACCCCGAACCACGACTTTCTCTCTCCTTAGGGAGCTTGTGTGGAAGGCGATGCCCTTCGAGTGCAGAAAGCTCTGCACTTCCCGGAAATAGCCTTCGCTGCTTAATTGCAGCCTTATTGAGAGCCCGGTGCTCTTTGCGACCAGGCGCCCGCGGACTACGGTGGATATGGCTCAAGCCAACGTAGGACACTCCCTAGAGCAGTCCAACATTATGGGCAGGATTTTTTCCGGGTTCTCGACCGGTGGTTGTGAGGGGGTTTCCCCTGTAACTTCCATGGTGGCGGCTGCTATTTCCAGACCGCCCTCGGTTGTGGTTGGCTCAATGAACTCAATGTCCATGGCTACCAACGCCTCACGCTTGGCCCTTTTCCGGGCTTCCAATGTTAGAAACTCTCCGCCGGAAATTTCCGGGGATGGAGAATGAGGAGGTGGTGAGCGATTAGTAGCCATTAGTCTAAATTAATAAAAAAATAAATAAAAAATTATATCTAAATTTTAACACTAGTATAAGTTTAATTTGTCAAAAACAATAAATTAACTTATTTAAAAAAAATAAAAATTAAGTAGATAATGGCTTACATTAGCATAAATTGCTAATAAAATAGGATGGTTAAACCTGGAAAAGTCTCTTATCAGTGAATGACTAAATAAAATAGTTAGAAAGTAATATATTTACTTTGTTGTAAGCCTAAAAATCAAATCTACATATTTAACTAATTGTTAGACTCTTATTTAAAGTAAAAATAAAATTAAACTATGCTTAAACTTATTCGGTTTTGCGGAAGCTCAGACAAAAAATATAACACTATCGCTGGCTGGACTGGGCGTCCTAATGGTATGTTGGTGACAACACTGGAAATGATATTCAGGTACACACACTTGAAAACACATCCTTTCACAACCACTGCTAGACAGAGAGTTCCTCTGACTAATATGCTTAATTTTTTTTTAATCAATCCTACTTTTTATTAAGTTTATTTGTAAATTAAATGAGAATACTTTTACAATTTTTTAGTTTTCAATCATTTGACTGGTTTGACACAGCTCTCCAAGATTCCCTATTTAGTGCCAGTTGTTTCATTTTGGTATACACCCTACAACCTACATCCCTAACAATTTGTTTTACATATTCCAAACATTGCTTGCCTGCACAGTTTTTCCCATCTACTTGTCCTTCCAATATAAAAGAGACTGATTATTCTAGGATGCCTTAAGATATGGCTTATAAATTATTTATAATATATAAAATTGCATAAATTTAAAAAATTGTTTAACTTAGTGGTAATTTGGCTATTAAATGAATGAGAAAAGTATGGCATGATGTCATTTATTTAGATTTGATTTTTGTTATTTTCTTTTACATGTAGGCACAAGATATGATGTATCAGCAGTTTGTATCTATTACAAACTGGCTTTGTATCTATTACACTTGGCTTTTTGAAACTGTTTTGTACTTTCAAAGCACATTTTTTATATAAAATAATGTAGGCTAAATTTTGTTATTAGATATTTAATATTAGTAACTAACTATTAATCATTAGCTTCTTTTACATCTTTTATTTTGTGATAATACATGTGATATGACAGTTTAAAAAAGATTTAACTAATAAATCTATGAACAGAAAGTAATTATTTCGAACTTAAATTTTGAAAACATAAATGTGAATAAAATCTGTTTATTTCTAGGAGGTAAGTTGAAAGATTTAGGTAAACTGGATGGGATAAATATGTGGCCAACAATTACAGAAAACAAAGAATCACCTCGCAAAGAAATTTTACTTAATATTAATGAAAGACGTAATTATTATGGTGGTTTGGTTGTTAAGAAGAGCACTAATGATGCAAATGGAAAACCAGGAACGTACAAGATTATAGTTGGTATGGAAATAAATTAAAATTATTACTTTTATTATATTCTAATTTTTATATTCATGTCATACAGTGTTTTTAAAACTCAAAAAGTTTTCAAAAATCACTAAAACAAATGTTTTTTAATAAAAAATGTGTGGTATTTTTGTCGATTTTTTAAAAAAGTTTTCAGCAATTTTTATGTACTTCTATTATTTTACTGTTATAAACATCAAATGACATTTCAGTAGAATTTTGAATTTTTATCAATTGACTAAAGACTGGCAATCAGACTAGGTCCAAGTATTCATGAGCTCAGACATACCTGCAAGGGTGTATTATTGCTTGGCATGTCTTTTACTTCTTTTTCAGACACAAATAAAAACTGACAAAGAACTAGTTCTGTCATATATTTAAGAAGGTACAGAATAAATAATTTATAACAAACTGCATACATGCAGTAGGATAACAGATTGCCGATTGTGTTCACTTAGAAGCAACAGGATTCTGTATTGTTCTGTAGATGATCACAAGAAAAAATTCCTACAATTAAAAAAAAAAATGTTATTGTAATTTGGGGATTTATTGTTAGCAAAAAATTCAGCTTGCAAATAAATATGATTAAAACAAAGATATTGAAGTGTGACAAAACGTATGATAATGAGGAGTTATCACTTAGGTAACTTAGTTACCTAAGTTATGATAGGGGGGGGGGGATACAATATACTAGAAATAATGGTATTTTGTTATTAGGCAATAAAATTACAAATAGATGAAATAAGATAGAAATCAGAAGAACTTTCATAGAAAAAAAGCCTGGTAAAGTGCCAAATAAACATTCAATAACTATAGAAAGAGTTTCTTAAAAATATACTTTTGGAGTGGTTAATGGTAGTGAAACATGTCTATAAGAGAAGTTGAAAAGATAACTAAGTTCTAGTTATTATGATTGTAAAGTAGAAATGTAATGTTGAAAATTAGATGAATTGATAAATTAGAAAATGAAGAGGTCTTTAGGAAGCTAGGAGAGGAGAGAAGTTCACGTGGTATCTATATATTTGAAAAGGAAACTATAACCGAGATATAAATTTAATCGCCTTGATGAGATAAAAGTATGATGTAATAAAAAATTGCTCTGATTCCATTCTAAATGGTCACCCTCTTAATATGATACACCTTCAGATTACATGACACAGTAAAAATATTATGAAAACATTGAATACTTATATTTTAGTATTTTTAGAGCGAAAATGGAAAAATGAGAATTAGAAAAAAAAATAGAGATTTTTTTATTAGTTTTTAAAAAAAACTTCTAAAATTTTCCAATGTTGGAATTCTTTTGTAGAAACAATTGTCAAGTTCCAAACAATTTAATTTATGTACAATATTTAATTAATATATTGGGAGGAAATAAGACAACAATTTTTTTTTTATTATAGGTGAAAAAATATAAATAAATTTGAACAAATTTATGTATTAATTTTAATTTATTAATACAAATAACTGAATTATAATTTGAAAAAATGAAGCCCAGATTGACCAAAATGAACATTCTAATTTGAAAAAAAAAATTTATTTTACTTGGTGTGACAAAAGAAATTGGTGTTATGTTTGAAAAAACTTTTTCCTTTATGTTGATTTTCAGTTATTTCTTGAGAACTAACATGCCTTTAAATGTACAATTTCATCTTTGCCCACGTTTGATAAAAACAGACTCTAGAAATGATTAACTTTTGCCATTTTTTTTTTGTCTCAAAGAAACTGTCACAGGGCACACCTGAAAAACTCTGATCTGCATTGTAGATCTCCTGGTAATGCTTTTACGCAAATTTTGCTTTGTTGGTCGCATTTTTTCCTCATGCAATATCATATGAATATTTTATTTTTTGAGATCCCTTCCAGAATTGTATTGACAAGATAATTTATGGTTTACTTCTATAATTACAACTTTTTTCTTTTATTCAAATGTATTGGCCTGATAAAGCAAATTCTTTCTTCTACTGTGCCAGCTTGTCAAAGAAGCATACACCTGCATCTTGAAAAATTCTTTGCATGATAGGTGAAGGCTATCTGTATGGTTTTTATTAAATAACACTGCAGCCCTGCAGTAATTTTTTCCAATAGTGAAACCTTAAGATAAACAATTTCTATCTTATTTTTCAGTAGAATAAGTGTATATAATTTTTGTATGTTTGTTAAAAGTTGAAGATTGTTTCAAAAGATACTTAACAAATTCTTTTTTAACATTTTTGTAATAAAATATTTCTACAAAATTATTTTTATACAATACAAATTTATTAAACATCACAATTTAGTTTTCAATGTAAATTTACAATGAAAATTAACAACACACAATATTCATTTTAAGAATGAAAAATTCATTTTGTTTATATCAAAATGAAAAAGGAGAAAATCATGGATAATGTATCAAAAAAAAAGTTATACAAAGAAAGAAATTAAACCATGCCTTACAAATTAAATTCAGTGGCAAAGAAAACTTACTGTGTAATGAAATTTCTTTTTTTTTTTTTTGTCTTCAGTCATTTGACTGGTTTGATGCAGCTCTCCAAGATTCCCTATCTAGTGCTAGTCGTTTCATTTCAGTATACCCTCTACATCCTACATCCCCAACAATTTGTTTTACATACTCCAAACGTGGCCTGCCTACACAATTTTTCCCTTCTACCTGTCCTTCCAATATTAAAGCGACTATTCCAGGATGCCTTAGTATGTGGCCTATAAGTCTGTCTCTTCTTTTAACTATATTCTTCCAAATGCTTCTTTCTTCATCTATTTGCCGCAATACCTCTTCATTTGTCACTTTATCCACCCATCTGATTTTTAACATTCTCCTATAGCACCACATTTCAAAAGCTTCTAATCTTTTCTTCTCAGATACTCCGATTGTCCAAGTTTCACTTCCATATAAAGCGACACTCCAAACATACACTTTCAAAAATCTTTTCCTGACATTTAAATTCATTTTTGATGTAAACAAATTATATTTCTTACTGAAGGCTCGTTTAGCTTGTGCTATTCGGCATTTTATATCGCTCCTGCTTCGTCCATCTTTAGTAATTTTACTTCCCAAATAACAAAATTCTTCTACCTCCATAATCTTTTCTCCTCCTATTTTCACATTCAGTGGTCCATCTTTGTTATTTCTACTACATTTCATTACTTTTGTTTTGTTCTTGTTTATTTTCATGCGATAGTTCTTGCGTAGGACTTCATCTATGCCATTCATTGTTTCTTCTAAATCCTTTTTACTCTCGGCTAGAATTACTATATCATCAGCAAATCGTAGCATCTTTATCTTTTCACCTTGTACTGTTACTCCGAATCTAAATTGTTCTTTAATATCATTAACTGCTAGTTCCATGTAAAGATTAAAAAGTAACGGAGATAGGGAACATCCTTGTCGGACTCCCTTTCTTATTAGGGCTTCTTTCTTATGTTCTTCAATTGTTATTGTTGCTGTTTGGTTCCTGTACATGTTAGCAATTGTTCTTCTATCTCTGTATTTGAACCCTAATTTTTTTAAAATGCTGAACATTTTATTCCAATCTACGTTATCGAAAGCCTTTTCTAGGTCTATAAACGCCAAGTATGTTGGTTTGTTTTTCTTTAATCTTCCTTCTACTATTATTCTGAGGCCTAAAATTGCTTCCCTTGTCCCTATACTTTTCCTGAAACCAAATTGGTCTTCTCCTAACACTTCTTCCACTCTCCTCTCAATTCTTCTGTATAAAATTCTAGTTAAGATTTTTGATGCATGACTAGTTAAACTAATTGTTCTGTATTCTTCACATTTATCTGCCCCTGCTTTCTTTGGT
This sequence comes from Lycorma delicatula, assembly GCF_047948215.1. Taxonomy (NCBI): domain Eukaryota; kingdom Metazoa; phylum Arthropoda; class Insecta; order Hemiptera; family Fulgoridae; genus Lycorma; species Lycorma delicatula. Next base: position 58,396,255 of record NC_134456.1, read on the forward strand.
ATCATAACTATAACACTTTTTTTGAAGTCTGACGGAAATTCCCCTTTTTCATAAATATTACACACCAGTTTGTATAATCTATCAATCGCTTCCTCACCTGCACTGCGCAGTAATTCTACAGGTATTCCGTCTATTCCAGGAGCCTTTCTGCCATTTAAATCTTTTAATGCTCTCTTAAATTCAGATCTCAGTATTGTTTCTCCCATTTCATCCTCCTCAACTTCCTCTTCTTCCTCTATAACACCATTTTCTAATTCATTTCCTCCGTATAACTCTTCAATATATTCCACCCATCTATCGACTTTACCTTTCGTATTATATATTGGTGTACCATCTTTGTTTAACACATTATTAGATTTTAATTTATGTACCCCAAAATTTTCCTTAACTTTCCTGTATGCTCCGTCAATTTTACCAATGTTCATTTCTCTTTCCACTTCTGAACACTTTTCTTTAATCCACTCTTCTTTCGCCAGTTTGCATTTCCTATTTATAGCATTTCTTAATTGCCGATAGTTCCTTTTACTTTCTTCATCATTAGCATTCTTATATTTTCTACGTTCATCCATCAGCTGCAATATATCGTCTGAAACCCAAGGTTTTCTACCAGTTCTCTTTATTCCGCCTAAGTTTGCTTCAGCTGATTTAAGAATTTCCTTTTTAACATTCTCCCATTCTTCTTCTACATTTTCTACCATAACTTTTTTACTCAGACCTCTTGCGATGTCCTCCTCAAAAATCTTCTTTACCTCCTCTTCCTCAAGCTTCTCTAAATTCCACCGATTCATCTGACAACTTTTCTTCAGGTTTTTAAACCCCAATCTACATTTCATTATCACCAAATTATGGTCGCTATCAATGTCTGCTCCAGGGTAAGTTTTGCAGTCAACGAGTTGATTTCTAAATCTTTGCTTAACCATGATATAATCTATCTGATACCTTCCAGTATCACCTGGCTTTTTCCAAGTGTATATTCTTCTATTATGATTTTTAAATTGGGTGTTGGCAATTACTAAATTATACTTCGTGCAAAATTCTATAAGTCGGTCCCCTCTTTCATTCCTTTTGCCCAGCCCATATTCACCCACTATATTTCCTTCCTTGCCTTTTCCAATGCTTGCATTCCAATCTCCAACTATTATTAAATTTTCATCTCCCTTTACGTGTTTAATTGCTTCATCAATCTCTTCGTATACACACTCTACCTCATCATCATCATGGGCGCTTGTAGGCATATAAACGTTAACAATCGTTGTCGGTTTAGGTTTTGATTTTATCCTTATTACAATGATTCTATCGCTATGCGTTTTGAAATACTCCACTCTCCTCCCTATCTTCTTGTTCATCACGAAACCTACTCCTGCCTGCCCATTATTTGACGCTGAGTTAATTACTCTAAAATCACCTGACCAAAAGTCGCCTTCCTCTTCCCACCGAACCTCACTAATTCCTACTATATCCACATTCACCCTATCCATTTCCCTTTTTAAATTTTCTAGCCTACCAACCTTTTTTAAGCTTCTAACATTCCACGCTCCGACTCGTAGAATGTTATTTTTTAATTTTCTGGTGACCCCTTCCTTAGTAGTCCCCACCCGGAGATCCGAACGGGGGACTATTTTACCTCCGGAATATTTTACCAAGGAAGGCGCCTCCATTGTTGCTATGTGAAAATGCAGAGAGCCACATTTTCTTGGAAAAAAAGCAGCTGTAGTTTTCCATTGCTTTCAGCTGCGCAGTACTCAGAGGACTGAGTGATGTTGATACGGCCGTTTAAGTCATTGTGACTCACGCCCCTAACAACTACTGAAAGAGCTGCTGCCCTCTTTCAGGAATCATTCCTTAGTCTGGCTCTCAACAGATACCTCTCCGATATGGTTGCACCTTCGGTCCAGCTACTCTGTATCCCTGAGCACTCAAGCCCCCTCACCAACGGCAAGGTCTCATGATTCATAGAGGATGAAATTTCTATATAATAATAACAATGAAACTGAAGAAGGAAATGTTTGAAAAATTTATGTTAAGCCAGTACGAAGATATTAATATACATATGAGATGTTCTGAAATTTCTATGGTTTTTTCATATTTTGGATTCTGGGGATCTTGTAAAGCAACATTTGCAAAAAAACTGACTGAAATTTTGGACCTATTCATAAACTTTCTCTAATTAATTATAGCTGCTACATAGCAGCAATACAGCTATAGACAGTAAAGTGCTCCTAATACAAACAATTTTTTCTTTCTATCGTCAACACCCCACCATAAACCCTCAATTAAAACGTTTAAATGGAAAGGGTCAGATTGTGATGGACTATTTTAAGGACTTTGAAAAAAATTGATATAAAAAAGAATTTAGGCTAACCTGAACAAAAAAAAATTGTAGACCTTTTATTTATAACTAGTTTAGAAATTGATCTGTAGCACCTCTTAATAACTGATTAACAACAAGAAAGTTAAAAAATGAGATTTAGCAAGTATTTCTACATCAATAGTTTTTTTTGTTTTATGACAATCAAACCCCAAGCCTCCATCAAGACAACTTAAACATTTTAATTGGAAATGGTAGGGTTGTATATATATATATATATATAAAAAGCAGACATAATAGACAGTTAATCATATTGTAATAACTGTTAACTTTATTTTATATTTAAGAAAATTAATTGCAGTTTTCTGTTGTTTTATTAATAAAAAAAATTTTTTATATGATTAAAAAGTAATTTTTTAATCGGATGTATTTTTTAGATGTGTATTTTTTAAACAGTTGCTTGACATTGCACTTTCTAACAGCTCACAATCAGCTTATTTTAATTTTAAGATCATTATCAAATGATTGCATTTTATTATCATTCACCTTATTTTTCAGGTAAGGCTCCTGATGGTGCAGAAAATGGTATTCGAACCTTACAAGACTCTCTGCCAATATCTTATAATATAAGTAATGTTTTATTAAGTAATGCTAATGAAGCTCTTAGGCAAGTGACAAAAAAGCAAGTGGATGAAAATTTGGTTGTTAAGTTACGTGCTGAATCAAAATTTGTCTGTGCACCAGCAGAAAAATTAAGTGAATGTCAAACATTTTGCTTATTTGATCTTATAAATGATCCATGTGAACAGACTGATTTATTTACATCTAATGAGTAAGTATTTAAAAAATAACTCTTGCCACTATATAAATTCCTTTTAAAATCTATTTCTTTCTCCTAGGCAGGAAAATGAGTACTGTAATTTTAAATTTCTTTAATACTCACATTTTTTCTTCTTATCATTAACTGTAAACTTTGAAAACTTACGTGTATGAAAGTATATTTCCTTTGCATGTGTCTATAAACTTACAATTACAATAACTTAAACATTGATCTAGCTAAAACGTTGAATACATATCAATGTTATTAAAAAATATGACTATGTTTAAAACATGATGGGCAACAAAAAATATCATTGGTTTTATTTGTTTTGATTTTGATTTATGTTAAATTTTTGAGTTCTACAAATAAAACAGATTGTATATTGATTATCAAATATGACATTTATTTTAATTTAGATGAGAGATATTTTTTCAGTTATTTAAGAGTAATAACCCTTACAATGATGCCAGCTTCCGCCATGGAAGCCGAGATGCTACCATTTGCGCCATGCAAATGGTAGCATCTCGGCCTTTCATCTAGAGGCCCCGGGTTCAAATCCTGCTCAGGCATGGCATTTTCACACACTACAAATTATTAATCTCATCCTCTGAAGCAATACCTAATGGTAATTCCAGAGGTTAAAAAACCCTTATAAGGAATAATTAAAAGATATTATTATGTTTTATTTGTGTTACAGTTATACTGCAATAGCAACTTACATGCAAGGCTTATACAGTACATATAATAGTACTCTGGTTCCACAAGTACCAGTCATTTTTGATGAAGCAGATGCTGATCCTAGAAAATACAACTTTACTTGGACTCCTTGGATATCATCATCAGTCATGTAATACTTATTCTAATAACAAATTAAAATTGTATTGTCTCTAAGTACCTTAGAGAAAAAATATATTTTGTATTTGGTAAATAAATATGTTTATTAGGTAAATGATATATAAATTATGTAAAAAAAATTAACTGCCTTTATTCAGAAAAAAAAAAATTCTGTTGGAAAACCTGACAATAGATGAAAAGATCTTTTTGGATGAAGATGCAATACAGAGCCATTAAATAGTAACTGTTACAATTTTCTAAGTTGTTATTGTTAAATATTAATGTAAACTCTTACTACAATAATGTAGATTTTTATTATAAATAAAATATACTTTTGTGCATAAAAATAGAAAAATTAAATAAAATATAAATAAAACATCTTGTCAATATTTTCTTGAAAACTGATTTTAATTGTTGAAAATTTAAAAAATTGAATGTGTTTGTTGTCCAAAAGTTCTTAAGGCCATGAAAGCTATTGAGGTTTGACTCGTGTGAAGCAACAATGTTATTAAACTTCAGGCCAGTGCCTTCTCATCTCATTCTGCAATCATCATTAAACATCACCATTGAAATTTGATTAGCTGGGAGAAATTTTATAAAAAAATGCTTTCTTAAATTTAAATAAATTTGTTTATCATGTGCAATTATGCACATATACAAGTAATTTTCTTCCTCAGAGGAAATTAAACATTATATCTTGATATAATGTTTCAAATGGTCTGCCATCAGGAGCCCGGGAATTTGTTTGCATGTGGTGTGATGCATGTGATACATGCCAAACTCTATTGAAAATCCTCTAACATGAACTATCCTATATCCTGCTTTTAATTCTTAACAAAGGTAGAGAGCGGAGAGTCTTGAGGATTAATTATCTGTTAAAAAACTGCAACTTTTTGAGTAATCTGTTCAAAGTGATCATTATTCAGAGAAATTTGATTAAAAAATAGTAAGCTGTATGTTGTAACTTGTTTGTGGTATTAATATAACCAAAAATATTCCTAATATACTTATTTGTGAAAATTCTTTTTTTGTTAGTTAGGGTCAGTAAAACATTTCTCTCTGTTTCTACTTCAAGAAAAAAATGGTGGTATATTGAAATTATTTAAACCGAGAATTTAATTATGTAGTAATTCATGTAAACAAAGACAGTTTAATATTCAAGTAAATAGAAAACTTATTCAATCAAGTTTTGGGTATTCAACATAAATAAAAAAAAAATGAAAAAAACAGATCAAATTGTTACAATTTTAAAAATAAAATATTAGAATTTTAAAATCTTCATAGTGCTAAGAAACTGGAAAAATCTATTTAGTCTCAAAATGTTTAAATTAAAAAAAAGAAATTAAATTAAAAAAAAAAAAAAAATGATATTAATAACTTTTATTACTAAGTGATTTATTACAAATGCATTTGTAAATGATTAAAGGTACTGACATACATTCAGTGCAGTTGTTCAAAGAGGTTGCCATTTTGTTGAATGTTGCATTAACCATAACAAATCCACGCTCTTTTTGCACGTCTTATAACCTCAGGACTTATCTAAATAGTCACTGCAGCTTCTATGATGTGATTCTTATTTCAGAAGAAACCAACAACCTCATTCAGCTCCGAACTAGATGGTCTGATAGCCATTTTACTCATCTGTTTCCACCAATCTATTAATATATGTATTATTTAAATAGTCTCTAACATTACAAGTAGAATGAACTGGTGGACCATCATGCATAAGCAACTTCTGCTACTGGATTATTTTCCAAGAGTTGAATCAGATTTGTAAGAAATGTTAGCACTGTATTCCTGAAAGCCTTGGGATTTCAATGAGATCATCCTCAAGAATATCAAACCCCAAATTAAATAAAAATGTATGTATGCTGGAACTGTGTTATGATATTCTCATGTGGGATCTCTTTTCCCAAGTGTGAATATTTGAAAAATTAACAATTTCATATCTTCTGAAGCACAATTTATTTTATTGAATATCACCACCTTCTTGTACAAGTTATTCAAGAAGGGTACAATTGTTGTCCCATAACGCTCATTTTTTCCTATTGTATGAAATAAACATAATTGACTTAGTATAAAAATAATAAATAAACATTATTAATAATTTTGAAGCATGATTTAAAAAAATTTACAATCACTTTCCTAAATGAAACTATAAGTAAATTGTACAGAATAATAATAATGTGAAAGCGAGAATCTAATGATTACTCACAAGACAATACAATAAAAGTCTGAACAAAGTACAATTCAACAAAGAGTATAACAATTCACAGAAAGTCCACATAATTCAAGTTATTAAAGAGAGCAGCAAGGATAAAAAATGGTCAAAAGAACATAGCTATAGTGAACAACAAAGTTTAAATTTTTAATAAAACAGAGCAAGTAAATGAGTTTAAATAGTCGCGGGTTGGACTTAAAGTACCTGTTATGGTCCGCGGGTGGGCCTTTGAAGAACACCACCTACCCTGTTTATCTACAGGGCCTTCCTCTATCCGCCACCTTTAGGACGGGGGATCCCCCCCCGGGTTATTATTATGATTAATTGTGCATTTTGAGACACTGTTTATTTATTAAGTTGATTCAATACTACTGGCAATGAAATCATCTTTAATGAAACATCATAAAAACAGGACAGTAAATATCACACAAGATATTTACTTTAATGAGTAGGTTTTAAACAAAGCATACAAAAACCAAGATGCTAATTCAATAATCAGTATAAAGTATGTAAACTATAATTGATAAAATAATATAATAAACAAAAAAATACATTGATATACTTTTCAATCATATTATTAAAGAGTATCTCAAACTTTTTAAAATTGCTACCTTTAACAGAAACTGAAAATTCTAATACTTTAATTAAAAAGTTTTAATAATTATCAAGGCTCCTAAAGGCCTATGCAAAATGAACACAGTACAGATTTGCTACTTAAAACTATTAACTTAAATACATCTTCAGTCAGTCACTGAAAATGGTCACAAGGTAAATGAAAATGTTCTAGTAATATTTTAGAAATATATTTATTAAATTTGGCTTAGTTCGTCTTTTCATAAGTTCAATTTTAAAATAATCTTCATAACTGATCACTATGGTCAAGAATAAAGTAAAAATACAGACACAGTTATAAAAAAAGAAAGTAAATATGACTAGCAATAATAATTGTGAGTAGTAAAAGAAATGTACCAGAATTGTTAAAGCTTATCATTTAATCAATTTATTAAATTTTTATTTATTTAGAGATAAGGAAATATAATAAATATCTCATAAATTTGCATTTCCAATACAAATTAAAAAAAAGAAACTCAAAAAACTAAATCCTACAGTTTAAGCTTATCCAATGAACAAAATAAATCTAAAGCTTAAAAACAGATATAGAGTTCAAACATATTTCAGATTTGTATGTTGTCTTTCTGTTTTCTTCTGAGATTAGGCTTATTTGTAATTGCTCTCTTCTACAAAAAGGGAGATATTACTAAGGAAGTACTGCTGTAGTATTGAAAATGTTCTATATCTTCCCAAGGTAAGAAATGGGAATGTTACTTGGGATGTTAAGATGCCATATGTCAGGAGCAGACATATATGCGATAAATGTTTTGGATGTCTAAATGATCCTTGGGGTAAAGAATCTTGAAAAATAATATTATCAATTCATGAGGCAATGTCTGTTGATAATTTTATATACATTTAAGTTACAGTAAAGGCTAAACTGAAATCAATACATTTCCAGTGGAGAAAGATTTTGTCTCTAAATCTTCAGTTCAAAAGAACTTGTAGATGTATTGATGTACATGCTAATATATTTACAACATTCTCAATGTTGTATGTGCTTTCTGAATTTTCATTAAAAAAAGATCTAGATTTTCAGTCTTAACATAACTGATTTTATACACAGAATGTTTATAAAAACTGTTTCAATCAGGGGGTGGTTCCCCACATTGAAATGAAAAAACCTTTGTCAACATATTATGTCTGGAAATACTTAGTTTACTAGCTGTCTGCCAGTTTGTATTTTTAACATAATTTATTTCTGAGGAACAGTTAATTGTATAGAGTGAATTTTTATATATTGCTAGAGTACCTAGAGATTTACTTGTATAAAAATAATAAACCTGATCCCTCAATCCATTTCAAAAATGGCAGGCAGGTAAACCTTTTAATTGATAATATCTTTACAATTGCTGGTTTATTTAAATGTTATATTTTACAAAAAAAATGTTAAGCATTTCATGACAAAGATAATCACATCTTATTTATTCAAATCTGTTCATAAGTAACATAGTTATGGCAAAAATTCTTGAAGTGAGGCACTCTATATTAAAAAACTAATTTTCATTTCCTCACAAATTAAATAACTCAACATGATCTCAACTGGAATAATTTTATTAATGTTATTTAATAAATTATAATAATTTAAAGATATCCAAAATATTACAATAAAATATTAATATTGAAAAATAATTTACATGACACATTTTTTATTTAATGAACAGACACTGATTATTAAAGAAACTGGAATTTTTTTAAATTAAATTTTGTTAAACAAAAAATCGAATAATAAAATATTTTTAAAAGAAACTATAGTGTTCAAAAAGGTGGCCTTCATTCAAAATATATGCAGTCAGGAGTTTTTTCATTGACTGCTAGACTCTTTCAAAGATGTCAGGTGTCTGATGGATTCTCTCAATTCCAGTTAGAATTCTTGCTTTCAATTCTTTTATGGTATCCAAAGGGGTGTCATATACAATGAGCCAATATGAACCACATTTTATTATGAGAATTTAGTGGCAAGCCTTCAAGTAAAGAAGGAAGATCAGCTGTCAAGAAATGTAAATATCTTTCACCATTGTGTGTTTTATGTAAAAAAATAGATAAATAAGTGGTCACCCAGAATACCAGTCCATATATTTAAAACTGATATTGGTGATGGTTCTCTAAAATGGCATGAGGGTTTTCAATTAATCACATGTGCATGTTAAAGCTGGCCAATTTTGTAAATTTGGCTTCATCGGTAAAGAGAATATCATTAAAAAAATGTGGATTAGTACATATTCGGATAATCCACTGGCATAGTTGAACATGGTGAGTATAATCTCAACATAAAATAGCTTGTATTCACTGATAGTGGTGATAGGTATGGATTGCTGTTCATACAAAACCTTCCAAACTGTTGTATTCCTAACATTGAACTCTAAGGGCCAGCTCTCTAGTATTTTTTGTGAAGGTTAGACAATTCTGTCTAACACCTTACCTGAAATCAAGTGTACATATTAAACATGGTTGTGCTTATTTACCATGCTTTCCAGATCTCAGATTTTAAGCTTCCTCTGTTTCTGAGCTGTCTATGAATGGATGAAAACATTATGGGAGAAGATAACACTTGATTGGGAATGTGTTCCTGACACAGCCGTCTTGTCTCAAAGGTGTTGCAATATGTGAGATTGTATATTAAATGCATATCAGCTATTTCTAATCTAGTATAAATTTGATTCACACTACCTGCCTTGATGAATAAGATAATGGAAAAAAATAATTAAATACATCACAGATCAATGTGCACGTGCACAAAATTCACTTGGTCAATAGCAAAAGACAAACTGGGTATTAGTTTTTATTTACATTTACAACAATGACATGTTAATTATATCTGTTTTAATACAAATCATTTTTCTATATCAATATTATTTATTATTATAATTTCAATAATGTCTTACTTCATTGCAATATTTTCAGTATTATTAAATTATTATGTGAAACATTAATAAAATTATTACAGTTGATATAGTGTCAAGTTATTTAATTTTATTCAGGATCTATAAGGTTATATAATTTTTTTTTTTTTTTTTTTATAACATTCTTGCTTCTCTAAGTATATGGTGGTAAGTATATGGTGGCTGCACCTGTTGTGCAGGTGAATTTAGATGCTGCAGCTAAAAAGTTGTAATTCTTGTCATACTTCTTTGCAAAAATGTATGCTTAGAAAAGAAAAGGTAGTTATATTATCAATTTTTAGTTTTGTTAAAATAAAAGGATTAACACCTGTCTATCATAAATTAACTACACAATGTGAGCAAATATAACTATAGATAAATATATTTTAACAATTTTTATTTATATATGTAAATAAAACATATCTATTACATCTTATTTATGTATGTAACAGCTTGTGGCAATAACTCTAGTTTATTGGTTATTTACATTAATAATAACTTTAAAAACAATTCTAACTTTGCAATAATAAATTATGATCACAAAAAAAATAATACCACATATCAAAACAAGATATTGATAAATTTAATTAAAAACACTTCAAAACACGTGTACCATTTTTATTTCAGAGTACATGTCTGAACCTTGCTGCTACTTTATAATTGTAATACAGTTCATAAGTTCTTTATAAACAGTATAGTCTTTCAAAATAAACTTCACACTAAATCTTGTTATTCAGATTATTTAACTTAAAAAAGGCCCTATCACTTAGTTTAGTCTAGAAATAAGAGTTACTGTCAAAGACTCATGTAATAATTTACAATAGGTTTTGAAATGATGTTCATCCACTTTTATATATTTGTCAAATATTTAACCATGTTCCTGGCTACTCTTGTTAGCTGTTAACTGTTAGTTTGTAATAATGGATTGTATTTGTAATGTGGTTGTCTTCAATTCTTGTAGGGAGTGTGGGTTGCTTCGGTAGACAATTTCTTTTAAGTAACCTCACAGAAGGAATTCTTGTCTAGTCAGATCAATAGATCTTGGTGGCTATAAGCATTTAGAAATGATTCTGCTACTGAAAAAATCCTGTAGCATCTTCATAGGAGAGTAAGCTGTATGCAAGTGGCTCCGTTCTGTTGCAACCAGCCTCCTGCAGTAAAAAACAAGGATTATTAAATATTCTTTGTATTATCAATGAAATTAATAATTCTATTATTAATTGCAGAAATATATTTATTAAGAGATTGTCTTTTTTTAATTGATCATCAGTTATATATATTTCATTTGCAAAAAAAAATTTACACATTAAAATAATACAGATTCTTTTATAACTGTAATTAAAATTACGATTATATAAAAGATAAGTAAATATTACGCAGATACATTTTTTACAATATAGACAAAATGAAAATTTAAAAAATATTAGGTATACAGTTTTTTTTTAATTGACTATTTAAAAATATTACATTAATCAAATGCTAACTATTTGTATTCATAATTTATTTCCACATCTTAGAATTTCTTGCTATCCCATGTAGTTAAGGTGTGTAAAATATTTTAAAGCACCGAAACAAGTTTTATAGCATAATATTTTTTCTATATAAATTTGTTATTTTTATCTAAAAAAGTAGACTTTATTATAACTAAAATAAGTATGTTTACAGAAGAAAAATATATACTGTATGTAAAAGTTGTATGATCATCTTTCTATTAAACTTATTTTTATTTCAATCTACATTACTTTAATACCTACTACTTCAATATTTCCATAGGAGTTTTGTATTCTTATTTCTTTTATATCACATTTATTATTATATAAAAAGTTAACACTCACTAAAAACCCTCATCTTAAGTGTAAGATATAGAGACCTACTGAAAAAAATCTATAACTTGTATTTTAACCAATTAGGAGTAAATATAATAATCCCACAAGGGGAACACTAATTTTTGCTTACCTCCACGCCAGAGTGGTAGCATTTCAGCCTTTCTTCTGGTGGTCCCAGGTTTGAATCCTCATCAGGCATAGCATTTTTCATATGCTACAAATTTCCATTCTCATAGGACAAAATGACTGAAGCAGTCGATGTGCGTCATCTCAAAGTTATAATACTAATAATACCCTGAATAAAATCAAACCCCATTTCCATGCAGTTACATCTACACACACGTCCGGTTCGGGCAACGACATAATACTTGATACTTTCACCTATTTCGGTCAACGAGGGATGATTTTACTCAGAAGCTTCCCTGTGGAGTACAGGATTGTTCAAGCTGGTCGCAATTGTGCTTCTCATTAACGGTGCTAGCGCTGTTTCTGGGAAGCATGACCGTGATCCATTTTTACCAACCATTGAGCAGAGTGAAGACATGGAGTGCATTTTCCCAGTAATGGAAACCGGCTTCGGATGAGCTGATGTGAGCTTGCTCTGCCGAAGTCTTGCACCATTCAACATGAATCAGTTACTTCAGTTCTTGGCAGGGATTGTCCCATGGGAAAGTGTATTTTGGAGCTCTTACTAATATGTGTGAGCACTAGGGTATTGGTAAAGCAGGTCAGATAGTACCTGACTCCCCGACTCGGGTTGAATCTGTAGGAGGCGGTTGACTGGGAGATCCTGGGCATATCCAATTGCTTCTTCACCCGCACCTTGCGACATATTGAATGGTGTCAGTTCATTCATGGAAACTTTAACTTTCACTATTTTGAGGCAGAGAGTCCACATAAAAACGTTCATCCAAGAGAGCCTTTGGCTTCTCAAGCGAAGTGAAGGAGCGTTGAGTTTGGCCATACTGAAAAAAAGGAGAGAACTAAGTTTCAACCAAAATGCTAGCAAAGCGTTGCCATAGTATTTGGTGATAAAGAGGAAAGGAAATTTTAACATCAGTCCTTATGGATCAAAGAAGCTGCAGGAGAACCTGTTGGGGAGACAAGGAAGTTTGCTATGGGACTGTTTGTTGAAACCATCAACGCCTACAATAACAGCTACTCAAGGCCAAGAAGATGGGACTTATAAATATTTAGATTTACGCTAAATACCTCCAAGGGAGTATACGATAAATATATATATATATATATATATATATGTAGTTGTGAACAGCACAGAAGATGAAATTGTAGAGGAACTCTATGGACAAGGAATTGTAGCATGTCGTCAACTGAACACAGGATGCAATGGAGGAACACAGGATGCTGAAGTTGTACCCTCCATGTCGCATGTCTTGACATTTAACAAACCTATATATCCTGAAAATGTACCCTCCATGTCGCATGTCTTGACATTTAACAAACCCATATGTCCCGAAAAAATAAAGTCTGGTTTTCATAAACAGATGTTTGTCCATTCATTCCGACTCAATTTCAGTGTTTTGGATATCAGAAATTTGAACATGCAGTGGCGCAATGCATCAGAAAACACATCTGTCCTTATGGTGACCCATTAAATCAGCCGTGCTGGGATCTGCAGAGCTGATTCATCACTCTGCGAGATCGCAAAACTGTCTGATTTATAACAAGAAATTAGCAATCTAAGAGATAAAAACCATTCCAAACGTCAACTATTCTGAACTGAAGCTAGGAAAGTCACTGAAAGTCTTGTCTTATCCTCAAGTTGCTGCAGCTTCCTTTAAACCAAAAGTCGTAATCCCTGAATTGGTACCAGCTCTAGCGAACATGGTCAAATGTACAATCAATGACCAATTGAAAAATTGATCCTACCTTCAACCAGTCAAAAGGTGAAGGAAACTGAAGCTAAACAGCAGAATTCTGAACATAATGCACTGACGGTAAATTTTGAAATAGAGAAAATCCCCACAGAGGGAATAAGGGAAGACGACGACGTGATGATAGCTGGAAGAGAGGGAGAGACAAACATCAATAGAGCCCGCGAAAGCTCGGAGGCCTCTAAAAGAGTGGGAAAACTCTTTAGCTGCCCCATGCAATACTCACTGTATCACCTGGGTTAGTAGCATCTAATGCCAGTAGTAAAGCATCCTCCATTATCTATTGCAGAGATGGATTGGAAGATTTCATTTCGGAATCAGCCACTTTGGAATCAGATGTGGGGGCCATTTGAAGGATGGGGAAAAAAGCAAATAAGCAGGCCTAAAGGTAAAAAAAAATTATTTTGTTACTATTTTGTATTTTTTAATTTTGTAATTACTTTTATTTTTTTTTCAATTTGGCAAATATAAAACCGGGAATAATATATTATACATTGTTGCTTTTAAAATTTTTTCATTTCAAATTCACTTGTCTCTATATATTTAAAATCAATAATGCCATTATTGGATTAATTAACCCCTATGTTTGTCAGAGCATTACAGCCTAATGTTTACCTGTGTGGAGAGTCTAATGTAACAAACATTGTGCTTTATTCTATTGATTCAAATGAATGGTTTGTCAGAAATCATACATTCAAAATTTTCTATGGCAAATATTTGAAATAGTTCCATCAAATGTCAAATTTTGAATTTAGATTCGCACATCATGCAATTTTAAAATTGACATTCTGTGTTAGGTTTATAGCCGTTACTTTTATCACAAAGAAAAAAATCCATGACACATTGAAATTTCCTTTCAGTGACACAATTTGGAAAAACTAGTTGATTATTATTAACATTATTACTTATAGACAAAACCAGTTTTTGTAAGAAACTTTGAGAACAGTTAAAACACAAAAGCCATTTAAAGTAGAAGGGTTTTCAATAAAATATTACAACTTCTTTAATGTTTGTATGTCTTTGAAGAATAAAAATATAAACTAGGTGAATATCCGGGGATGAAACGAATTTCTCATACCCATACAAAAAAGATGCACTTCAACTTTACATGTGCAATCTGTATGTCATTTTGTAGAACAATGATAACCATCTTATAATCGCATATCTCCTAAATCTTTCTTAGTTTATTAAAAGGAATTACCAAAATATATTTCTAATGAGTAATGTTAATTCAACAGACAAAAAAGAACATTTTTTAACAAAACATATTTTGTTCAAATGCTATTACAATGTTCACCACAAAAACTGATAAAACTTGCAAAGAATTGTGAATATTTTACCATAAAATTTAAATAATCTGATACAAAAGTAGAGAAATGAAATGAACACTTCCAATTAATTTTTTTTTTATTTAGAAGTAAATAAATAAATAAAATCAAAGGTAAGTAAATTAATTTGAATTAATAGAACATGTCTTTAACTCTGCCACTTTAAAGAACTGAATTCGGAACACTTGTCTAATTTTCCCCCTAAAGTCATCCTTCTTCCTTAGACTCACCAAAAGAACTTTCTTCTACAGTTTAAAGTTTCAATGAATTAGGTGGTGTTATCTGATGTAGACAACGCTTATAATACTGATTATTATTGTTGATCATTCACACATTTATCCAAGATATATTTAAAGCAGTTATATTGTATATTTTGAGTAGAGTTTTCATACCAGCAGTTCATTCTAAGGAATGAAAGAAATGTCTGAAAGTAGAGCTGTCACAATAAAGCTTGGACTACGACGGCTAATACCGTGCCTGTTATTAAAACTGAAAACATTCAGTTTAGTTTTCACGCTCAAAAGACGTGTGTTCTTTTGAATGTGGGTGTTATACGCATGATTTTTCTAAATGTTGTTGATTTGCGGGACACCGCTTAGGTACAGCCAAACAAGTATGTGACGCAATTTCTTTCAGGGCATAGCGCTTTTCAGGAGACTACAGAAATTCGGCCTGGCGGACTCTGGTATGTGTCCGTAATGCAGATTGTTGGATTATTGTTGGCTTATCATGTACATGAATGTGCTAGGTGACTTAATGCGCGCAGAGACCATTTATCGGCTTGATATTATCGGGTCGACATTTGATCTCCGTGTTAATTGGAAAAGCCAATGGAATGCTTGATCGTAAAGAGTTTTGTTACATATTTGGCGAAAAAAAGATCGCTGAAGGGGTAATGTTCCACTTGAACTTTCCTTCTTTGTGTTTATGTTTGGTTTTATTGTTATTTTGTTTTATGGTTTGTTAAACTGTTGCTGTTTTTGTTTCTCTTTGATTATAGATTTGTTTGTTTTTCATTAGTTATGTTTTATGTTACTGTAATGTTACATTATTTATTTTTATTGTTATGTTTTTTTAGTGTTTTTGTGTTCTGTTTTATGATTCGTTGTGTGACGAACTCACTTTTACCTTTCGGGTAGGTAGAGTTCAATTTCTTCGTTCTTAGAATGTCAATCAGTCTTGTTTGAGACTTGGCTAGATGTGTTTTGTTTGGAGTTTATGTTAGTAGGACACCGATGGGAATGTCACTTGCGGCATTCGCATCAGTGGCATCCTGGCTGAGGCTTGACTAGAAGATGTCATTGTCAAGGTACTGAATATGACCTCCGGTAAAGCCAATAAGAGGGCTATGTACGGAGGGGGCTTAGGTATTAAATAAAGTGGTTGATGTCTGAAATTATGTTATTAATTTTAAAAACTTACATCAGCAGTGAGCTTAATTTGTGCTGTATCTATGTTTCAGAATCAACTTCAACTTCTTCTATATGCTCTGTTAGTCTGAAGTCATCCATGAGTAGGAAGTCAACAACTAGCCAAAGATTACCTGATGTGCTGGCATCATCCAGGCAAAGTAGAGTATATTAAATAAAATGAGACAAATAAAAATCTGTTTTAAAATAATTGCATCTCTTGTTTTTTTTTTTTGTTTTCCTAGTTTTGTTAATTATTCAATATTTATTACTTAAATTTATTCATTACACATCCATTTATTGATTAGAAGTGGAACTGATTGTGTCCACTGATTCAGCCAAGTTGTGATTACCAATTACTTCAAGTTATTTAAAATACCAGGCTATAAAACTACATTTGAAATATGTCTAGTACAATTTTTTCTGAATAAATGGTAGACATTAGATTTTTTTTTATATTGTTTTTAGATATACTCGTATATTCCCTTAAAATGATTTTAAGAAAAACTTTTTCCCATAGCAAAACAAATAAACATATTAATTTAAAAGATTAATTTATTAACCTGTTTTATAATAAATTAATTTGCATATTAATTTATTGATTGATGAATAATTTGTTGATACTAATTCTGTGCAATGTTTTTTTTTTTATTTTATTATCCATGTTCTTGTATGTTGCAAATAAAAATCTAACCAGTTAAAAAGCTCAAATCATTCATGGTTAAATAAAACTTACATATTTTATGATTGATAAGGCATACATGTGTATTAGAAATAGGAAACAGTAAATGATTAAACGATTAAAACTAGTTATATTAATTGCAAACCCAAATGGTTGTGATGACTTTTTAGATAATATATTAAAAAGATGTATGCGTAAACAAAAACAACAAAATCATAACAAATTTAATTTAAAATTATAGTAAGAAATATAAAATGTAAAAAGCTCTGCTGGTCTATGTGACAGTACCAGTATTTCTTTTTTTAGTCAGAAAGTTGTGATTTTAATTCAGGTCAGGCTTAGCATCTGTTACATACTGAAAAAAATTTCTCATCTGACATTGCAATTGGGTGTTAGGCTGAAGATGCTAGACAATATATAAAACAGATAATTTTATAGGTATTGATGTAAATAAATTTATAAATGAATGTGATAAGGTAGAATACTATCTAGATAGTACACCTACTGCAAATAAAATATCTCTATAAGAAAACTACAAAATAAATATAATGAAAGTAGTATATACAAAATAATCTGTAGTAGTATATGAATGGGGGAAACAAACTGATCATTAAAACATTCATTGTTCCCCAAATATTTGAAGTCATACAAATCTGGAATTCAGAATTTGAAAGAATTTAGAATTGTTTAGCTAACATGTGATGTCTAACTTTTGCAAACACAAATTAAAAATGAAGACTGACTTTCTTTCCGATGCTATCATTACTTTGCAGTCAGAAATGCACTGATTTTCAGAGTATAAAGAACTATATATGTTCTATGAAATACATTCAATTTTGTATAATATTTTGTGCAAAAATTTTATAACACATACATTAAATGGGAAAACTAAAAGAGGTAAAATTTTTTTTTAATCTTAAAATATATTTTAATCAGTAGACCCTAAACACAAGCCTCAAGTTTAAACTTGCTCACCAGTGTGACTCACTGTACAAGCGCGTATGAAAAATACACCAATACAACCTCAATTTATCGTGTCTATTGCCGACCTTAAATTGAGCATAACTAAAGAACGACTTCAGTCTTTTAAATTTCAATGAAATTATGTAGTATTTTTTGAGATTTTCAAGCAACAAATTTTATACACAGTCCTAAAATAATATATATATATATATATATATATAAGAAAATTACATTTTAATTGAATGGGTGAAATTCAATTTCCTTTGTTTTGAGATATGAGGAGTAAGATTTTACCATTCAGTTTCCATATATTTGTATTTACAAACATACAGTATATTACTTTACTGTAATTAGTATTTTTGAAGATTCATATTATTTCTCTGTACTGTTAAATTATATTAAATAAACCATAGTTCAGAATATCAAGAGAATAACCACAAAATAGCATATTTAAAAAATAAAAATAATAAAATAAACAATCTGTGTGGAATTTATAAAATTAAATGCAATGTTTGGCCGATGTAATACTGGCCGACCTGTCCTGCTGGACGTACAACTGGTAGATGGGGAGGTGCTCATTAGAGTATTGGACACTCCCCTGGGTTGTGTTATACTTAACTGTGGGTCTGGTTCAGGCGAGAAGGGGAAAAAATTAATGATTGTGATGTTATTTACAAGTATATAGCAAAAACAAATGGATCATTTAAAACTAGATTTCTTGAACATTACAAAATTTACAAAAATAATAAATCAGTTTTATCTAATATGGCAGACCATTTAATAAACAATAAATATTTTATTTCTTATATTATCACAAATTTAGAAATATTAGAAATTATTAAAGATGACAAAAAATTAAATATATTAGAAAAATATTACATATATAAATACAAACAAAATTTCAGTTTGATAAACCATCAGATAGTTAGAGGGAGACATTCTCATAAAACTGTAACAGATAACAGCACTCTTATAAATTAATATGCAATTATCATCAGCTTAGCATTTATTTTTATTTTTTATTATGCAATAACCAAATTATTTCAATCATGACTGAGGATGTGGGATCCTCCAAAAGTATTTTACTCTGTACTAGGTTTTTTATTAATAGAATTTAAATGTAGTTACTTTTGAAAATAGTGATATTTTGGCTGTTGGCTTACTGAAAGATCACTTTAGCAGAAAGAATTATCGGAAATGTAGAATTTTTTTTTTATTATCTTTTCTTTGCAAGTCAATATCACTTTTTCTTGTCTTTACATTTTAACAATACTTTTATGATTCATCTATAATTGTATTTAAAAGCTACAGTGTTATTGGAATGGAGCTACTCTATTTGTAATAAAAAGTAGTTGGGAATAAAAAAAGGATTTTATTACAACTTCAATCTTATGTTTTCCAATCTATGTCTTCCTCTATGGCTTTTATTTTTTTAAGTTTTTTTATCTTTAAATTAAATAAAATCAGATGTCTTAACATACTGTTCATTATTCTAGATCTTTAAAAGATTTTGTCAGAGAAGATTCCATTAAAACCACTTTGTTAAGATTTTACAGACACATCTAATTTTCGAAATCCTCCTGTATTGCCATGTTCCAAAATTCTCTATTCTTTTTTATCCTGTTTTTACTATTGTGTGTATTTTGCTGTCATAAAGCATTAGCATCAACATGGATATTTTCAAGAATTACCAGAATTACAATCAATAATACAAAATTTCTTTTTATGCACAAACTATGCTTGAGTACTTTAATATATGGTCACCAAATCTTGTTCTTTTTACAACATCTCCCTTAAAATTCTCTCTTCAACACTTTAATTTGAAACCTTTCCATTTCATATTCTACCAATCCATCTGAATTTTCAACATTCTCTTGTAACATCAGATTTCAAAATTTCTACTGTTTTTATGATTTTCATAATCATATTTGATTCAGTATCATAATATGCTTCACTCCCTATAAATATGTTTAAATTTCTCTAATTTTTAAATCCCTGTTCAAGTTCTTTTCTTCATTAATTTATGTATAATTTTAAATTTACTACCTAAACAATATCTTCATTTTTTACTCAATTTAATTTTGAATTTGAATTTCTGTTCGTAAAATCTGTCTATAATTTATTTTTCTTCTAGTTCATTTCCAGTTTTAGTTAAGTGACATCATCAATGTATCTTAAACATTTTACTGTCTTATGCTCTCAATTTTTATTCCAGTTTTTTATTGGTTCTTCCACAATCAATTTAAAATTAAAAGGGAGAGACAAGGCATATTATTCTCTTGTTCCTTTCTGTTTTATAAATTTTTATATCTTCACTTTCAATTCATTATTATAACAACCAGATTTTCATAAAAATCATACATTTTTTTTTATTTTGTTTATTTTAAATATTTTTTTGCTACCAAAAAAAGAAAAAAAAGATTCTGCATCATTCAAAATTTTGAAAAAGTTTTTAATATATATAAATAGTTTTTTTTTTTAGAATGCCTTATAAAATTAATCAGAGTGATAAAATTCCTTCTTGTGTTTCCATGTTTTTTGCCAAACCAAGTCTGTCTTAATCTAATTTACAGCTTCTACATCTTGTTCTATTCTTGTATAAACTATTCTAGTAATCTGAAAGCAGATTAGATTTTTCTTTATATGTTTAAATATGTTTTTGATGATGTCTATGAGTAATAGTATGTACAGTCTATTCAATACTACATATCCAAGGCAGCAGAATAGTCCAGGTGTTAAGATATCAATTCTTATTTATTTATTTTTGTTTAAATCTTTGTTGAATTCAGATTATAGAATTTTCTCTATTGGGTAAAAATCAATTTTTCCCCTCCTCTTGCATTTTATCAGATTTTATTATTCTTATTTCTAAACATTCAGTCAACTATTAGTTTTCTCTTCCACCAACATTATTCTTCATCTACACAATTCATTCTCAAAGTGGGTGATAACGCCCCTTTGTGGGTGCTGGTGACCTTCAGTGGGGTGGTAGAGAAGACCCACAGAAAATTGAGGCAAAAGCACATCAGATTCATCCTTCACATTAATGCAAGTGTAATTTTTCAATTGAAGCTTTGTTTTAATTATTGTATTGTTATATTGAATATGCTATCACTATTGTTGTTATATAACCACATAAATACAATTGTAATTTTTTTGAAAGCAATTTTAATAAAAATACTTACAAATATCATTTAATTTGCATTTTAATTTCTCTCATTTAAAATGCAAGTTTCAATTCAGAAATAGGATATACTAGGTTTAAAAACAATAATTGCAATTGCTGTTTTTAAGAGCGCATTTTAAAAATAGCAATTGCAATGATTATTTTTAACAGGTGGTAAGTTTAAACATTTTGGGGCGCTAGAAAATTTTTGATTCTCATTGTGGGCGGTGGGAGAAAAAGTTGAGAATCAATGATTTAGACCAAAATCTTTTCTTATTCAGTATGATTTCTCTCTTATTACTACACAATTATGATATATAAACTTCTAGACCTGAACATATATTGTGTGCAAATTTTTTTAACTCCA
The DNA here is from genome assembly GCF_047948215.1 of Lycorma delicatula. NCBI lineage: Eukaryota > Metazoa > Arthropoda > Insecta > Hemiptera > Fulgoridae > Lycorma > Lycorma delicatula. The sequence goes on from NC_134456.1 coordinate 58,417,568, forward strand.
CATATTTCTCTTCTTTTAGTATGATGTATTTTATCTCTTATTTCATAAACTTTTCTTTAGTTTTTTGAACTTTTAATCATTACTAAACTGTATCAGAATTGATATGCACTTTGCAATCTGAGTTTTACAATCTTTATAATACATTTTACAATCTGTAATTTGGTTTTGAAATTTCTGCCTAAAGATGGTACAGAATATCTGATACTTTTATTTATATTTATTATAGCTCTCCCATTTATATCATATTTTATGATTTTTATTTAAGGTTTTTTCGATTACATTAGTATATTCTTTATACAAAAATTCTGTTTCCTAATTCTCTTTTATTTTTTGAGTTTAGCTCAAATTCTCTAAATAGTTTCAAAATTTTTGTTCTGTTCCTGCTATGATATTCCAGTCTACTGCTGTTATATAAAAAAAAAATCACTTTTTTAATATGTTTTATTTAATCCTCCATTTCTTAAATTATACTTGCTATATCTTCTGTTGAAGAGTTCATCATGTAAATCTATGCTGTTTTAGGCATAAACTTTAAATCTAATCTTATTTTTATAGTTCTTTGTTGTTTGTAATAATGTGCTATTTTTTCTACATTTTTACTCTATTTTTATGTTTATATTTTATGAATTTTTTTTGTGCTAATTATCTTACAATTCATTGAACAAAAAAAGCCTGTTCATTTTTCCTGATAACTTTAAACCTGATTATTTCCTGATATGTTGAATTTTAAACAATACATTTATAATTAAAAATTATCTAATTTACCTTAATTATATTAATTCATTGGACAATGAATTTAAAAACATTTTAATTTATGACATTGTTTTATTATTTTTTATTTTTTGAACAGTGGATAGTAGTTTATTAGTGATGTTGAGGTAAAATGATTTGAATTAGTCTACATCATTCTCATCGTTCCTTTATTAGTTTCCTTTATTAGATAAACCTTGATCATGCTGCTATAAGTAAATAAAATAATTCTATATTGTTTATAAATATGTTAAGGATGAAAAATGTAAATTCTTAATTTTTCCATAAGCTTTGCTCATCCTCATAACTATTCATTTTTTTAAATATATGCTTCTAGTAGTATATCGATAACCAATCCTTACAGTAGTTTTGAATCAAATTGTATAGATGTACTCAATTCTGATTTATGTTTTCTATTAATTTTTTACTCTCCAATTAAATAAAAATCTGTAAAAAAGTTAAGTATTTATGTATAATTTTTTATGACCTGATTGATGAAAATTATTTAAAAATATAAAACTTTATTTAATCATCAAACCAGATCAAATTTTATAGTTTTTCTCTAGTCTTAATGTATATGTTGCAATATCTATTCAAATTGTGAAGAATAAGCAACCCCAAATGAGATGGTCCAAAGAGATGGTCCAATGAGATGAAGATGAAAATGACGTGTAAATGAGGTGTAGTCTTGTACAGATTCAGACCAACCATCCCTGAGATGTGAGGTTAATTGAACCCTGACCATCAAAGAATCTAAAAAATAGCAGCATCCAATGTCAAGGATTCAAATCCAAGTAAAGGTAGCTTATATTTACTAGTATTTGAACCTTAAAAACGTTGACTTTGATAGTCAGCTGATAAACAGTTGATTTGTAATGACAATTTTACCGCTAGAACGACCTAATGAGCAAACTTTACAGTAAAATATTTTTAATAATTACGTCAAGACAGTTTCAGTCATACATAATAGCACTCAAAAAATATACCAATGAACAAAGTGATAATAAAATATCCAAACCGTTAAAAATACTTTTTAATGTTAAACATAGAAAAATAAGATTTAGTAGAAGCTCCTATCTCAGAACATAATATTTAGTATGAAACCGTCTCACCCAAACAACTAGGGGCTTTCATATGATAACCCTTCATATGACAATTCAGGCTATGACAACCCTTACCAAATTGAAGCTATTTAATATTGTTTTACCACTAATTTCAAAAATGGTTTCAGTACATCCCAAATGGTAGACTTTTACCAAAAAATAGATCATTTTTCAATGTTTAACGAATGAAGCTATTTAAGGTTTCCCACATTTTATTAACACATTGTATATGAATTTTGTAACAGCTTATAAATATCAATTCTAACCAGGGTTCAACCCCCCCTAGAACCTTCTGGATGAAAAGTGGAGATATTACTATTATGCTAAAAAAGTCAGCAAAATTGTTTGTGAAGATGAAGTTTTCAAGTATAATATTTTAAAATGTTGAAAAAAAAAATGTTTGAATAATACTGTTATAATTAAAAATGAAATATTTTTACAAATTTTGTATGATTATAAAACAATGAAATGTTTGTTGGTTCAGTATTATTACTTAACATTTACGGAGGGAGTCTCTCATTTAATACCATACAAAAGTTATGTAATTTCAAAATGATTATACTATACCTCAGTTACCAAGCAAATTATTTGCATTTATGTATTTTTTAAATTAATAATACTATCTTAGGATTGGTTAGGTTGAAATTAGACAAGATTAACTTTTGAACTGTGCAAATGGCTAAACACACACCCATTTCTGAGATGATCTACAAAAAAAAGTTATTCATTAATAAAATTTTTTTACATTTAATTTAAAAAAGAAATATTTATAATTAAAAGTATGAATACAAAGAGAGCAAGAAGTAGAAGAGGTTGGACTGAGATTATGCCAATGCAAACAGACATAAAAGTGAATAAAATTAACAGCACAAAATGTTAGCACACTGAGGGTGGTGAATAATAATAAAAAAAATACTGTTATTAGTCTTTTTAAAGTCAATTCCTTAGTATTTTTGAATAAAAAAGTAATTATTTCAGTTATCTCCATCGGCATTTATTGAAATTTTACTCATTTACTGATACTAATAAGAAAATATGAAATTTAAGGGAATAAAGAATATGCTTTACTAAAATTTGTCCACAGTTAAAGCTCATTTAACAGTTAGAAATTACTGTACTAAAAAAATTTGTCGATTACTAAAATGGCTGCATTTATGAACTTTTATAATGTAATAGACTGCAGGGAGCATAGAACAGTTGGCGGTGACCAATACAAAAACATTTAAATTTTGAGAATTGGTTGAGTTTTAGACAAGTTTGTTTTTACCTAAAATAGATATAACTATATGAGCTGCTTTTAAGTGCACAACAAAAAATAAAAACATTTTCTCAGATATCTGTCAGATCCAGGATTTTGAATGGTTTATCAAGAATTTTGGTGTACATAGAAGTACTGTTTCAAAAACATTCAATTATTTTCTTGAGAAGGTTGTTTTTAAAGATGAGGAATGGATTAATTTTCTACAAAATGTGGCTGAAATTGCTCAAGAAAATGAAAATTGAAGTAAATAGATTCAAAATTCCAATCATAATTGATGCCCTTGATCGTACAAAAAATAAAACATGTCTGGTGACAGTTACATAAACAGAAAGTGTTATTCTGGTGTTAATGTTCAGGTAACAGCAACAGAAAAATGTCCTTTAATTTCTTCTGTCATCTGGAATATATGTCTTTTCAGTATGGCATTTATGTATGAAGTTAGCAGGTGCCAAATTAAATGAACAGAGTGGCTCAAATATAACAGTCTTGCTGTACACTATCAAAAGCTCTTGAAAAGAGACACTGAAAGTAAGAGAGAATTATCATGATGCAGCTCCCACATATCTTTTTACACTTCTTTTCTTTTTCAGTCTCCTTGAAACACTATTACTTCCAAGTATAACCGTTTTTCTTTAGTTGTTATAACAATGTATGATGCACTCATAACCAGTGAAACTGTTTCAGTGAAATAATCAATCACATTTGAGTGACTTTAGTGAACTTGATTTAAAAAAATTGTATCAATCTTAACATTGCATATGATTCATATTTTTCTCCATAACACACTGTGCAACACTTTTGGAGAAAAGTGCTTCTGTAAGTATCTCATTATCATTTAAAGCAAAATTTCACAAGCAAGTTGTTCAGAAATCTTCTTCTTTTACATAAGATAAAAAATCATCATAAGCAAGAAAATAGAACTTTATAAACATGTTTGTAAACTGAAAATGAACCAGACTAACATGATAAACAAATATTATTTGTTTGTTTGTAATGACACACCATCACTAGTGGAATAATGAGTATCAATATAATGACAAGGAATATCAAATTTTCCTTGTAATTATATTTGATACAGCAGACATCAAGCTAAAATCCATGAAATACCTTGGAGAAGACAGATTCAAGGATAAAGGAACAGAACAATAATGGAATAAATGAGGAAGGTACTTGACAGCAGACAAGATGAACAAAATCTATCTAAAATGATTCTTCAAAGTCTAGTTCAAGGATGACCATTCATTTTTTTATTGTTAAAAAAGTACACTTTTTTTAATCATTTTTGTATTTTTATTTTATATGCAGAATTTTCATTTTTTTCTCAATTATTTTATTTCTTTTCCCATTCTTTTCCCTCTTTTTTCTATTTCTCAAACTGACAGTCACCATTAAACTCTTAATATATTGATTTTCTAGTGTTTTCTCTTTCTAAAAGAAAGAGAAGAATGGGGGGAGGAGGAATAGAGATAAAATAGGTCTCACCACTATAAATATATAAAATAAAATAAAATATAAATGGACTAATTTAACCCTGGAGTAGTCGTGTGGTTAACAGTTACATGAATGGTCGCATGGTTGACCAGTGTCACCCACAGAATGATTTTGTTTTTGGTATCCTATAATTTAATTAATTACTTAATTATTAATCTTTATGCCTTACTTTAATGTTAGAAAGGGTTTATAAATAAAAACAATCATGAAATAACTTGAAAAATATATTGTAAAAACAAACAAAAGCATTTTTAAGTATAAGTAAAAGTCACAAATTTACCGTAAGTAGATTCTATTATAAAAGCAAACACATTTTTAACTGTTATGAATATAATAAATTTAATACAAAATACAAATATATTTTAAAAACAATTTTGGCAAACACTTTTTAAATGATCATTGCACATCCACTTTTCACATTTATCACACCATTTCCTTGTGGTTTTATCTCTGTGTCGCCCACAGTCATGGCAACGTCCTTTAGCACCTTCTCTTCCTTTTGTTGATGCTGGCTCTTGCATTGAAGTACCAAGAAGGATACATGCCCGGCGCCTTAATTCAATAGGTAGTTGCAATATTGTAGATCTATATTGAATTTGTGGTTTAACCATTTCCCATGCCAAATTTTGTAAAAATATACTTCTGCTCACTTTATTTTTTGAACTCGATTTGTAAATACAAAGTGCATTGATCGCTGAAATATTTAAGAGATTAAAAAACACAACCATTGGCCATCGACGAGTATTTCTTTGCACATTGTACCTCGCTATTAGTTGGTCAAGTAAATCAACCCCAATTTTAGTGTGGTTATAAAATGTTACGATTTCAGGCTTAGACAACTCACCTGTTTCCTCATCGATATAATTGTCGTGATGTAATGTTGAGGTTAGAAGAACTGCCCGATTCCTTTTTGGACAGTAAGAAACTAGTGTGCAGTCTTCTTGAAAACCAAACATTGACGAGAATGCTTAACGGTGTTTGTTTGGCTGAAATTCCTTGGGGATTTCAGTTTTGTTTTTCCGGAGGGTACCAACATATGTGAGCCCTTTAGTTTCTAACAATTTTTTGGCCGTCGGAATACTGCTGAACCAATTGTCTCCAGTTATATTCCTGTGGGATCCTTTTACCGGTTCCACCAATCTCAGTACAACGTCCATTGGAGAATTACTCAACCGGTATGGACCGTCCGGCTGAACAACCACATATGTTTCCAAGTTGAACGTGTATGCCATTTTAGCATCTACTAGTGCAAATGTTTTGATGCCGTATTTAGCTGGCTTATTTGGAACGTATTGCCTGAATGGGCATCTGCCTCGGAAAGCTAATAATTTCTCATCTATGGTGATATATTGAATGGGAATGAAGAATTTGGGGAAGTTATTATTTACAATTTCAAATTATCAAACACCTCTCTGATTGGAGCAAATTTATCAATTTCTCTACGTGAAGCTCTATCATGCATATTATCAAATCGTAAACATCCCAGTAGAAAAGCAAATCTTTGCCTACTCATTGAAAGATAACATGACTCCATGCCGTTTCCCTTGGAATTGTCCCACAATTTTTGAACATTAGTCCTGGACATCCCGTAACTCCCTATCAAATATAGTAGACCAAATAAAGCTCAAAGCTCAACTTCATTTGTTGTCCTGGCATCTCTATCTCGTGAATATCTACTTTTGAAATTGTTTATGTAAATATTTGTTGAACTCACAATCAACCCATAAACATTGCTATCTAAAAAAAGGTCAAGTAATTTGACTTCTGAATTTATCTTCGAGGCTGTTCCTTTTGGGCCAGGGAGGTGCGTTATGATATTTTCTGAGCGGGTTTTGACTTTTTTTTAGGTAAACACTTCAACCATTTTGTTTTGCCATCTTTTCCGAGGTAAAATGAATTTTGTGACACCCTCGTAATCATCGTCTTCATCAGCTGACTGCTCGGAATTCGTATTGTGATCACTCTTACTTAGATGATCTATCTCGCCTGAATCCGATTCTTCGGGATCCCTTTCTTCCTCTTCATCAGATAATTCTTTGAGCCACTGCTGCCAAATTTTGGGATCTGATGAGTACTCAACTTTTCTTTTGTTAGTTTGTGACATGTTCTATGTAAAAATAAAATAGGGTTTAGGTATTATTTCTATTGGAAGGAAAAAAAAAATAGATGAAAAATAACAAATTGATAAATATCTATCTCATAAAACAAATTATTAAAGAAAAAATTACTTACCGGTAAAATAACTTAAAAGGTCGCGTGGGGGACACTTGTCAACCAAACTAGTTTGAGGTGAAATACCTTTCTTAGTTGAAGGGTAAACTGAACGACGACAATGTAGATTCCAACAATAGGGTCTTCTTGAAAGATACTGAAAGGGACAGAATGGTGGGGGTTATGGAAAGGGAATAACCCTTAAATAATGGCAGGTGGGTGACAACTGTCAACCGCGCGACTACTCCAGGGTTAAGAATAAATTAACCTTGCTCATGTTATAATTATAAATACAATCTAACCAAACTTAACCTATGCTCGCTAATCAAGGTTAGTGAGCGTAGGTTAAGTTTGGTTAGATTATATTTATAATTATAACATGAGAAAGGTTAATTTATTCTTAAAATTAGTCCATTAATATTTTATTTTATATATTTATAGTGGTGGTTGTATAACTCGTGAGATCCGATATAATTCAGAAAAAGAAAACAATATTGTATTTAGCATAAAAATACAAAAATCATTAAAAATGTGTCTTATTTTTTATTAAAATACAATAAATTTAAAAACAGTAATAAAAGAAGAAGTTCTCAGTTAGTTCCCTTAACAGTTGATAGTGTGTGTAAACTTTTAAAAGGTAGGATGATATATCCACACATTACCACACATGTGACTGTAAAACAAAATAAATAAAAAAAAAAAATTGACAAAAATAATATAATTTATAAATTATGTTATTGACATTATAGACACAGTTCATTCTAATACAAATTGTTAACACAACATGAAGTGAATTGCATCCAACATTTTTAACTTGAGGTAACCTACAGTGACCAGTTCACTGTTTGTGGTTTTGATCAGTAGAAATTATTTAAAAACATTCCATTTCCATGATTTTACTCCTTAAAAAATTCCATGCGTTATTGAATAATCAGGTTATGTGGGATAAGTTTACTATCACACCTAGGACTTACTGTTAATAATTATTAATTATCAAACTCCTGTAATTGCATGAGAAAGTGTTTAGCATCAACATAGATTAGCTGTTCTTTGATGATCCAGAAGATTTAGTAACAAAACTATTTAAAATTACTTTCTTTAATCCAACTGGTTGTCAGGTTTCCACATAGTTTATTGCAAACCGAACAATGAACATTTTTTTATAATTTTAGCTAAACAGGCTACAGTTTGAGAATTACCATCTACGTTTTCTTAGATGCTATTTACTTGCAGTAAATATGTTTTTAGAAAAACTTTGAACTCCTAAGAAGATTGAACTACCAAGATAGAACTAAAAACAGATTTTCACGATATCCCTTATAACATTCCTTTCCAGATATATGTTCTATGAATCCATATCTTCTTCCTTTAAAGTATGAAAAAGTAAGAAATACTGAATCAAAATTAAATTTTAAATAAAAAAATATCGTTGCATAGGCATCTTGCTAGTAGTTAAACTGTGTAATTAATTCTCTAAAATACTTCAAATCAAAACTTCTATGTCATTAAAACTTCTCAAAAATTAAGAAATAAAAAATTAACACTTATTAAACAAAAGTAATTTTTTTTTATTTTGTGATAGAGATATGTTTTATAAGTCCTTTATAACCTTAATTACAATAAAATTGTATTCTTACATGATGTCATTCAGTACTTGACGATTTGAAGGTTATATTTTAAAAATTCTGTTCTATCTGAAATCAGATTTTTAAAATTTTTCTTTATTTTCTGTTTTTTATTTAACCATTAAATATAACTCTTTTAATTGCCTTTTAACAATTATTCAAAATACCACAGTTGTCCATATCTGAGAAAAACTTAAAATACTCTGTAGAAAATTGATTAAAATGTATCAAAATAATTAAAGTGAAATCAATTACTCCTGAAATATAAATACATAAAAAGAATAAAAATATCCAATACATTTCCTCACTGGTTAATGCAACTTAAATTAATTAATTCTAATAAAAACTAAATGTATCTGTAACAAAAAAAAGACATGTTTCTCCCCTTCTCTGACAGGGAAGGGAAGGGGAGTTATTAATCAAATAAATGCTAGTTATCTATTACGTTAAAAGTAACGTTTAACCTAATAGATAAAATACATGCAAAACGTGAAAAACACACATACAACAATATATAAAAATAAATAACCTACTGAGGGGTCTACTGGGAGGAACATGATATTTTTCTTAAACTATTTCTAATGTGCTTATATTTATTCTAACATGTAAATATTTACAATAAAAAATAAAAATGCTGATGAACCTGTAAAAAACACATGTAACATACTACCAAAAAAAGTATCAGTAACAAAGTAAGTAGTTCTCCCTCCAATTATTAGTAACAATAATCAGTTAAGTTACTTTAACACTGTTCAAGTGATCCACACTTTTTAATCTGTTTGGTGAGTGACCAATGTCATACCTGTAACAGAAGAAAAAATCAACGGTGTTAGGTATATTTATTTCAAATACTTTTAATAAATGTTTTTTCTGTATACTTTCAATATGTTTTTTTTAATTTTTTTATTTATATCACATAAAGATTAGGTCTGCATCACTAGTCGTTATCACACTGTAATGGTATAACCCATGACTGCAAATAGTAAAGAGAAAAAATTTATTAATCAAATAAGAAAAAAAAAATTACACATTTTTCAGAAATAAATTTTCCTTAGCTATTAAAATAATAAGCAAAAATTTTACCATAAATTTTCCAAATATAAGAATGCACTTGCTTTCCTAAAAATAAATTGCCTAATAATGCAGTTTGCATATACATTCTAATAAAATGAGCACTAATGGAAAAGAAAATATTACATATTTTGACTTGTCTGAGACTATTCTCCATTCTTTCTGTTTTGAGCTAATTCTTTTAACCTTAACTTAACAACAACACCCTGCAATCTAAGCTATTGATTTCATAAATTCTTCCTCTGAAGGTTTTTTACATTTTAATCTTAATATATAGTCACTAACCTAAATCATCTCTAGAAAAAAATGTTACTATAAATCTTGTTTCTGACCGTTTTAAGATTTCATTATTACATATTTTATCACCCTACTTAATTTTCAATGGCTTTAGATATTCTAATAGTAGAATATAATTATTTTTAAAATAATTTTTATTCCTTTGTAAAATCAGGGTATGGAATGTTCAATATTTAAGGAAATGAGATATCAGTAAAAGAAGAAGAGATCTTGTTCAGAAATGATCAGATGAGATGATTCATCTCATGATGAGAGAGAGAGAGAGAGAGATACTACTGTATACATAATAAACATAGGTATAAGAGATACACGGAATAATGATTGAGAATTTATTTGGTTTGATAAATGATAAAAATCATCAGTCAGAAAATTGAGGATGAAACATATATAGAAATTGATGAAAAAAAGAAGTTTATAACTTCTTTAAAAATTAAAAATAGTTAACAGTAGAAGGGAAAACAACAGGAGCAAGTTGAAAGAATTTAAGAATTTAGTGAAGTGTAATGATTGATAATATAGAGAAAATAAAATCAAGTAAGCCACTTTTGTGTTGTGTTTCATATTACGTAATGTTTCACAAGATTTGTATGCTTCAGCAAAGTATATAGTAGTACTCTAGTATGTAGTAGTATAGTAATGAAATAATCAATCAAATTTGAGTGATTGATACTTTAGAGAATTTGATTTAAAACAATTGTATCAATCTTAAATTGCATATGATTCATACATTTTTCTCCATAAGACACTGTGCAACACTTTTGGAGAAAAGTGCTTCTATTAGTATCTCATCATCATTTACAGCAAAATTTCACAAGCAAGTTGTTATTCAGAACAACTACTATTACTACAACTACAACTCAACTACTACTATATAGTATACTAAATAGTTTGCAAAAATGTTTGTCTGGTCCAGAACAACACAAAAAGTTTTGTTCAACAGAAATGAAAACAGAACTAGACTAGAACTTCACTTGATGAATATTAGCAAACAAAAAATCAAACTCCTGTCCAAATCTGTCCTTTTATTTATTGTTAATTCACTAATTTTTTTCAAAATTACAATAAATTAACATATATGGTATCATTAAAAAAATACCCTCAATCAAGAGATCAAAGGTAGATGGAGTGTAGGGTAAACCAGTCCATTCTGTTTGGTAGTTATTTAAAGACTTTTCAAAATATTATATGTCTAAAATAATTTTAAATGCATGGGTCAGTATTATTCACATAACATGAGAGTAGTTAACAGTGGAAACAGGGCTTTATGGGTCAGTTTTGTCAGAATGGAGAATCTATTCAGTTCTAACAGAACACTGAATACTGTATTCTGCCATCTATTTTATGAGTAGCCATTGAAAATATAATTTTTGTTACAACTAGCAAAATTAGTAAATTCATTATTATTCTTTGCACTGCAAGTTCTTTGTCTTTGTTATTCTTGTATTCAATAAAAATCATTGTAAATTTAATTGTATTCTTGTTTTTATCATTTTGGGCTCTCTTGGAAAAGGAATAATTCTTTTTAATTAAATGCTAATTCCTATGCTTTTTCTTCAGTAGTTCAGCATTTCCTAAATGCTGAACCAAAACTAAATGAAACTAAATTAACTAAATGGAATATGAAACCAGATCATTAAATAAATTATGTGCAATGTTGTCAAATGCAAGTATTAAATTGGTAGTAATCTAATAATGAAGGTGCAAAGGAAATTTTTGTTTATAGTCAATTCTATAATTAACTTTTGTAACCGTGATTATTTACAGTTATTGTTAAGAAGATTAGATGAGTCATTGTTTACATTGCTCCTATTAAATGAATCCAGGGAATAACTTTTTTTTTTAAATTATGCTATTTCAAATAAGATTATGCTTAATAAAAATAAGATTTATGCTAATAATAAAAATTATTATGCTTATTTTCAAATAAGACATAATGATTGTTAAGAAGATAAAAGACTGAATTGGGTAACAAAACCTATTTTATCAATAAAAAATTATAGGGGAAATAGCAGAAATTTTTATTAGTTGTTTCTTTAATAAATGTGTATTCTTTTATGTTCAATCAGAAATATGGGTAAAAATTCAAAATATAAAATGAATGAAGATTAGATAGAAAATTTGAAGAAGCAAAGGGAATTTTTTAACTAGTGGTTAAATGTTGTTTAAGCCGTGTGATCTGAATAATACTATATTTATATTACATGATACAGTAAAAATTACCTTAATGTTTTAGCCTTCTTGCTTTTGCAGTCTTAAGTTGCAGCCCTGATAATAACAACCAGGTTGATTCATCTTTCTTTCTTCATTTTATAATTAATGTCAACCAGTAAATGAACAATAAACTGCTTCATAATCTAACAGAAAATTAGTGGTATCTACCAGTACAGACTTGCATCAGTGGATACAGATGCTGAACTGCGATATAAGACTACTGAAACACAGAACCAACCAGAGTGCTATATTCTCAAAAACTAAAATTCTAAAAACTAAACTATTCTTCTTAAACTAAAATTTTAAATCTGGGTTAATCTCATTTTTTTGACATCCTAGGAAATGTATTATTACTGATCAATAACACCATGAATTAATTTCACAACCGATAAATTGTAATTAATTTATAAATAAAATAATAAAAAAAAATTATTAAAATTTTTATTAAATGTCTTGAAAACGTTTGGATAATTAAAATTTTTTTCATCAGATTCTTTCAACTGAATGACTTATACTGATTTGAACCAAAACACAAAAAAAGAAGAATATTGTTGAAGCTGAAAATGATGACTGCAGATCACTGCTCACTGCTCACTCCTAATCGGGTAAAAAGTGGACTTTCCCCTCTTAAAGATAAAGTATGTATTTTAATTCTCTTAATAATACTATGAAACCTTTATATCCCTTACTGAAAAAAGTACCTTCTTTATGATTAAAATAAAAATTAAAAAAACTACTGGTTAATAAAAGTGGCATTTAAAATTATTTTATACATATCATATTTTGAAAAGTCTTTAAATAACTATCAAACAGAATGGACTTACCCAGACAAACATTTTTGGAAACTATTTTCCTTAAAATATTTGGTAATAAATAAATTTTCAAAGAGGCCATTGGATTTTCAATTCTCTTTTAAATCACCAAGGTTTCAAGTTCTATCAGTACATAATATTATGAAGTAAAATTTAATGCAACATTGTTTTTTCAAAGAGTGGACTTTAATCATAATAATTCCAAGAAAGAACAAGAAAAAATAATAAAAAGACTGAGAAGAACAAGAGATTTGTTTTATATTTAAAAAACATTATTTAAATATTTAAACATGGTCATCAATGTGTTGAATGTTTCTAAAAGATTTTTGTATGTACAATTCCATACAAAATTGTTTCACTTTAAACATGAAACTAATCTGTATAATATATATACTAGAGCTTCTATTCTACAGTAACACATAGATGAATGTCTGCAAATATTTCCCCTGGAAACTGCAGCAGGTTATAAGTATATAACCTGCAATATAGTATGCAGTAGTATATAGTATACTATATAGTAGTAAAAAGTGGTTAATAAAATTTTAAAAATATTCATCATTTAAAAATATAAGATAAACTACATTTAAAAAAAAAGTAAAATCAAAATTAATTCAAACACTTCTAAAACTTTTAACTAAATTTATATTAAAATTGAATCTTAATCTAAAATAGTTTACTGGATAAGAACTAGGGCCAAGGTGGACTGTTCTCCTTAATTAAAAAAAAAATGTGTAAATAATTCCCTTAATTAAATAAATTAATATAACTCTTAAAGAAATAAAAATTAATGTATCATTATCAAAATAATTTCCCTTAAATAATTTAAAAAAATATTATCTTTAATAAAAAGTCTAAAACTATTTAAAAAAAAAAAAATTTAAATTATTTGACATTTTTTGAAATGTTAAATTTAAATTAAAAATTTTGAAAATTTTTAACTAAATAAATAAATAAAAAATGAAACATGCTAAAAGTATCTACGTTTAACTTTATAGATTTTTTAAATTAAAACAAAAAAAATAATTTTTATTAATCTATACATGATATTACAGTATATGAGATTATATAATGTTTATAAATTTTAATAAAGGTTCATAGGATTTTATGGCAGAGAGTAACCTTATTACTTTATCGGTAATGTTTCTTAACTAATTATACTGATAATATACAAAATTTACTGAAAGAAAATATGGTAAAATATTCTAATGCTTCTTATTGTAATTAACATTATTATGTATATGTTTTTTTTTAAATTTATTAATTAAAAAGTCAGTCATTTTCATATAAGTAAAAATTTCTTTAAAGCTGTTGCAATAACTCAATTTTAAGCAATAATTATTACTTAGTTATATTCAACAAAAAAATTAATAAAAGGTAAAAGGCTAACTGATTATTTTATTATCGTTATTAATGATAATAAACGCGCCCAATTATTTACATAATTAATGTATGCTTATGAATAAAATTATTTACTCCACCTACGGTCAGACGAAGGGTTGAACGTAACTTAAAAAAAAAAAATGCTGGTCTTTGATAAAAAATAAATTTTATCCACGGTAATGCGCAAGAGTGGTGAAGAACGGTTCAAATCTTACGCATGCGTCAAACATAGGGGGTAGTGAGAAGTTAGCTGCACATAGTCAACTAGGAAAGCAGTCAAGCAGGCCGAAATAAAAGGCTTGCATGTACTGCATGTAGTGTATTATATAAATATATAGGCTATATATTATTACATAGTTATTATAAATATCGTTATTGAACGTGTCTTTGGTGTTATTATCTTATTAAAAAAAAATATATTATCGTAATAACATTATGTAGTTAATAATTAGTTCAATACCTGAATTATAATTAGTATAATTCATGTACGTTTTTATAATTATTATTAGTAATTTATAAAAAAAAAAGTAGTCAACAAACTGGTGGTCCGTGTGCCTGATAAAATTTAAAAAAAATCTATAAGCTTGAAATATACATCCAATAGAATAAAAACTTAACCGAGGTAAGTCCATAAGATATTGTTTACAAGTAAGTTGGTAGTCTATTTAATTCATCAATGGTTCCTTTAAAATTTGTTAGGGGTTTTTTCAAACTATATTAAAATTAATATTTAATAAGTTCGACTAATTCTACTATAACTAAAACTTTAATTTTTTATTTAAATTCATCGACGGTTTTTGACTAACTGATAACATTTAAACATTCAGGATAAATATTGAGAAAACTGTTTAATCATTATTATTCTTAGGGAAGAAAGACATAAAGTGAGTGTTTAAAATTTATTTCTTTGATCTTTCTGAATTTCTATCGTATTTAAAATTACACTATTTAAGAATATTATTATTATTTTTATTATTATTATTAATTAGAAAAACAAGCAGTTTAATTAATAACAAATTATAAATGAAAAAAAAAATTAGCATAAAAATACTTATTAAATTATTATTTTTAATTTATGAGTTTGTTGTACCAATGAATTAACATCTAATATCTGTAATAGCTAAAAACCAATCTGATAATATTTTTAAAGAAATTTGAAATTAACTATTTGTTAATTAAATAGTTTGCAACATTATTTAGGCTTTTGACCTATGTAAAGCGCCTGAGGTATAAGAAGCACTTCCCAGAGTTGATTTTTCTGAAAGTAGCAATGTTCATTGTACGGCTAGTCCCTGTAGTAAATACAATGTAGATGTCACACCTATGACTGAACATCACCTTCATTTCGGTGGGCTTGGCGCATTAGTGTGCAACAGTATATTCGGTTCTAACGTTTAAATCCTACTAAAGGTAGTTACTTTTATACGAATTTGAATACTAGATCGTTGATACCGATGTCCTTTGGTGGTTGGGTTTTGATTAACGCCACATCTCAGGAGTGGTCGACCTGAAACTGTACACGACTAGACTTCATTTATATATACATTCATTTATATACACAGTTCAGTTCAGTTAAGAAGTTAATGGTTAACTGCTTTACCCCTCGCTTTTCTTAGTATGACTAGCATGAGGTACATGTTATTGTTCAGAATAGTTATGTAATTTTAATCGCGTTACTGTTTAATAATAATGATTAATTAACAGAGTAATATTTTATTTCCATAAAAGAATGAATTAAATTATTAACTGAAAAATAGTTTCTATAAACAGTTAGATAATCAGTTTTAATTAATTTAAAAAATCTTATGTGGACACCACATGACTTCCTTGTTATGTGATGTCCATGACAATTTCTAAAAAGAAAAGTACATAAAATTTTATTTCATTAATAACTCTGATAAATTTCATATTTTTTTGTTTTAATTGTTATTATTGTATTATTATTTATCGTAATTTTTTTTCATCAGAGATTTAATAATTATTAATAAATCAATATATTTAAATTAAAAAAAAAGTTAAAAAAAGGAAATGAAATCGGATTCTAAATTATGGGCCTTCCCCTTGTAAGATCCAAATATTTCATTAATTAAAATTTTATTTGGCTATAACTCTCGAAATAATGAAAATAACTACCGCTTATGATATGTTTTTGAAAAGTTCTCAATGAAAGCTAATTACTGCAGTTAAGAAAAAGTCCAAAATCCATTTTTTTTTTTTTGACACTTTTGGTCCAATCGATTGTAATCAAAAGAACAGAAGTGCACAAGCAGATGTTACAACAGTCCTAAATACAAAATTTCAACATCCTACGGCTAATTGTTTTTGAATTATGCGAGATACAGACGTCACGCCGAAACTAGTGAAAATGGATTCATGGATGGTCAAAATCGATATTTCCGTTGAAATCTGAAATCTAAATTTTTCGTGATCACAATACTTTCTTTACTTCGTACAACTATAAAAGAACGCGTCATACATATATAATGTTAGTGGATTTTTTAAATTTATATTATTTCTAATTTAGATTTTGTAATAATATTATTATTATTCAATAATTAATTATTGTTATTATTATTTTTGTTATGAAAGTTTAGATAACAATTTTTTATGAGTTTGTACTTATTCGTAAATCAAAATTCATAGTAAATAAGTGAAGTAAAAAAAAAGATTAAAACTTTGAAATTTTGATTAGTTAAGTGCAAAAATTTCTTTAAATAATGTTTAAGTGTGCTTAAACATTATTTAAACTGCTTAAACATCATCACTCTTATTAAATGAAACATCGAGAAATGCTAAACTTTGTTCTACTGGTTTCATCGGTAAAATAAATGTTTTACTTTGATATATTTATTTAATAAAACTTAATGACGTCTAACTGATAAGGCTCATGTAGCTATATCCATACGCCTTTAACCGCATTTAATTATGTATTCTCATTTGTAACTTGTGCATCTCTTTTGCACGCTTTTCAAATCAGAAAAATGTTTTACGATATTCAAGTATTATTTTTTCATACTTGATCATACTTGCTATGATCAAGTATGAAAAAGTATATATGTAATAATAAATGTAATTCTTGTGGAGAGATTATATTTGATTAAATAAATAGTGAGATTAAGAAATTACATAATCCTCTTTCTCTGAGTCTTCTTGAATATGCTTATTAATTTAATATAAACAAAATAGATATATTTTTGTAATATTTTTCCTTCGGTAAAAAAATATTATTGTTTCTTTAATATCTCGTTTACAGGTTTAATCGGAAAGTACGTACAAAATACACAGCAGTCATACAATTCTGAATTGTACTGTCATTATTCGGAAATATCATACAATATTTAAAAACAAAGTGTGGAATAAAAAAGTTATTTCTTATTTCATCTTGCCAACAATATACTTCTGAAATAAATTTTTCAGTTGCTATAAAAGTTTAAAATTAATTGTATTACTGCTTTTTTTATAAAAAAAATCACTAAAACCAATAAATTAGGGAGTTTTTGAGATTTTTAACAAATAGCAAGTTTTTCTTTTAGCTAGAAGTAAAGAAATGTTTTAAGAAATCATGTTATTCACCGTGCACATTAGGTGAGATTGCTAATTTTTCTCTTAAAACATTTGTTTTTCCTATAAATACATTTTCCCAATATCGCAAGCTAGTTTCCAATAATTAAGCAGTTTTATTTGTTGTTTTTCATTAGTCTTTGATACTATGTAAAAATACTATTTTTTCGGATAAAATATTATACTCCGGATTGACAACATTATTGTGATCTGATAATTTTCATTATCATCATGACTAGTAATTAAACTCTTCTACCAAATTATTACATTTTTGTTAAGGACACTAATATTTTTAGAAGAGAATTCACAGATTATGTAATGAGAATATTGCAGAATGACCGAAAGCAGTGACATATTTTGATTTTGAAGAACTTTAAAGAATTGAGTAAACACAGTATTTGAAGCACTACTATGTAGGAAGATATTGCAGAATCATATATATATATATTTTAATTTTTTTCTATTGTTTTATATTAGAGTATTGATTTTTAAAAATTATTTTCAAATCAAGGTCGCGTAACACCATTCGTGAAAATAAGAATTTAACCGATATGTGACATCGTCGTCATTGTTTTAAGACGACTCTGTAAGAGTACAGAGATATATAAAAGCGGATTCTTTTTCTTTTTGAAGAAAGTTGGTTTTTAATTAAGGAAAAAATTGCGTACAGATCTATATTTCTATTTGTATTTTATACTGAAGATGATTTTCTATTTAATTTACCTGTATACAATATTATCATTAAATAAATCTATACCTATAATCACTATAAATCTACGATAATTAATTGGGAATGTTGAGCCAGTTCAATACGTAACCGTAACCAACTACGAGAAAGATATAATGGAACATCGCCTTTCATAGACACTAAGTACCTCATTAATTCAGATGGTTAATCATTACAGATTAGTGAGTTATCGATTCGATACAACCCAATGGTTGTGTTCAGATTTATGGTACAGTGAAAAGAAGTTTGTAGTAGATAACAAATTTTGTCATTTTAAAAAATATTTTAATTTTATTATTATAGTTTCGAAGAAGACGGTAACTAAGAAGTGGAAAGAGTAACGTGGGAAAAAATCATGAAATTAAACCATTAAAATGAAAAATTATTTAAAATCTAAAATAAAAGGCTCGGAATTTTCTTTTACTTTTAATTGTTTATGTACTATTAAAAACTTAAACCATTAAAAAAAAAAAATAGTTGACAAGAGATTTTTTTTTTGTCTTTGAAAATCTTTTTTTTATTATAAATGTTATGAGAAATCTTAGAATCCTAGCATAGTTAATTACATTTATAGTTGCCTAACATCGCTACATCTCTATATAAATAGTTTTTATAGGAATATAATAACATTTATAAACTTTCTACCAACGAAAAATAATACATAAGTAATCAGTCTATAATAAAAACACGAATAATTTAACTACATTATTTATTTTTTAATAAAGAGATTAATGAAATTATATACAGGAATTAATTAAGATTGTTTTTGTCAATTTTGCTAATACAAATAACATTCTTTCTCCTTCTCGGAAGGAGAAATACCCTTCCGAGATATTATGTGGAAGGATGCTAATAAAAATAACATTCTTTCTGTTAACATTCTAGAAAAGATGTTAATAAAATTTTATTGTTTTACGGAATATAAAATTTTACGAATAAATATAATTTGATAAGCTAGACTGAGTAATAAAAATTGTAAGAAAACGGCTCGACCTATTTTACTGACTGACCTATAATTTTAAAGTTTATGATGAAAAATTCTTATGATTCCATAAATATGAAGTCTATGATTCCTATAATTTGTCTGTAAAAGAACATTTTGAAATGCTATGCTTATTCTCGAAGAAAGAGGTTGGACTGCTGTTGATAGACGGGAAAATGAGATCCTCTATTCATAATTTTAAAAACCACCAGTAATTCGATTACTTTTCGAAGCCTGTAATTACTTTAACGAAATTTTTCAGAACATACAGTTTAGCTAATTAAATCCGAATTTTTCTGATGTAAATTTTATGTGTAATGGGGGAAATTAGGATACAATTACTTCTAAATATTTGAGTTTTTAATTTTCTTTTTACGCTATTTATTTTATACAAAGTAACTTAACGGGTTCATTAGGTACTTTTTTTTTGTTTAACCTCCGGGTCCACCGTTAGGCATGCTTCAGAGGATGAGATGAATGATTTGTAGCGTGTATGAAAATGCCATGTCTGACCAGGATTCGAACGGGACCTTCGGATGAAAGGTCGAGTCGCTACCCCTCGCGCCACGGAAGTACTTATGTTTATATAAGTAACGCCAACATATGGAATAAAACCGTGATGTCTTTTCCGAAATTGAAGGGCCAAACGTGTTACATTATTTTTTAATTTTTCCGAACGTAATCGATTGATTAGCTTTTTCAGTTTTTATTTGAAGGTACTCGTTAAAAAATCAATAATATTATGAAAGAGTAAAACATACCCACATAATATAAGAAAAAAAGTAGTGTGTACTTTTCAGATGAAACAAAAATAATTTATTTAGTTTGATCCAAAAAAAATATGGAAAAATAAATTTGATGAACTCTAGTTGTTCATTAACAAGAGACCAGATTATAAATAGAAATTACGATATTTGACTTCTTTTTATCTCATTTTAACTATAAAATACTGTTTCATAGTTAAAACTTTTTCTTTATTTTTATTACAAGGATACTAAAAATTTAAATAATAAATTAAATTTTTTACACACACACTCGCGCGCGCGTGTGTGTGTGTAAGTGGGCGTACGCGTACGTGAACCTGAGTGTGCTACAAAGTGAGAGAGATATTATCTATTTTTAGGAAAAATTAAGGCTCTTTCTCTTTCACTTCTTATCAGATTACTGAATTAAATGCTGTAATATCTTACCCTAATGAAGAGAATTTATATATATATATGTGTGTTGTGTGTGTGGTTGTGCGCGCGCGCGCGCGCGTGTGTGTGTGCATGCGCGTTCGTGCGTGTGTGTCCGTCCCCCTTAGCTTAGCACCGGAATATACCGATCACTAGCGGAATATACCGATTCGTTGGTATCAATTTTTAGAGTAAAGTATCTTATTTAACTTTTGTTATATCGATTTTCATCATTCTAAAAAAAAAAAAATTTACACAAGGGGTAATAAATTTTGGACACCTAATAATTTCATTCCGAGTCGCCGCCGGCAGGGCTACCCGCCCGGAGGGCCTAGCTACGGTATAATTTTAATTTTGATATAATTAAAATTATGATCACAATAAAAAAACTTTGTAATAAATAATTAAAGTTTTGAAAAATTTACATAATGTTACTCTCAGATTAAAAAGTTATGATAAAATAATAACGAGAAAATAAAATATATATTAAACTTAATATTGTAATACTAAAACGTTTTTATATTTCTTCATTTAATAATCTCGTTTATTCGTTCACGTATGGAGTTAATCTGACATGACATTTATTACTGTTCATGTTTTCAATTTATATTGCAGTATATATATTTTTTATTGTTTTTTTATGCTTCAGGATTGTTAAATAAATCGTATTTGTGTTATTTTGGTTTGTAAGTGTATTTCGTTTCCTTTTATATACAGCTCTAGTAAATAAACAATTTTATTCTGTTTAGTATTGAACATTTTGCTAAAACTTGTAAATTAATTCTTTCCTTAACTTCTAATCATTAAATGTGATGCAAAGATTTGTTTGTCTATCTGGTAATTAAGAGATAAGCTAAAATATAAATCTTTCATATTTAGTGTATGGCCTTGGAAGAACGTCAGCTGCTTCAGAGTTATATCAAAACTTAATCTAAAATAAGTATTATGAAATGAATTGTTTTTTTTTTTTTTCTAAAGATTCATCAATGTAATGAGTCCCTCATATATTTTTGAAGAAATCTGTGACACGATGGAATTTAATTATCGTCCGTGCTGTTATCAGAAATAACCCGTCGGGTTTAGTCTTTGGTTGAACTTATCATCGTGAAATCAGCTGATTTTCGAAATCGAGAATTCAAAGGTTCAAACCTTTGCAAAGTCCTTTTTTCTTTTGTATGGATTTGAGTGCCAGACTGTGGATACCGTTGTTCTTTGGTGATTGGGTTTCAGTTAACCACAGGTCGACCTGAGTCTGTCCCAGACTACATGTTTATCAGTTCATTTACACTTACACTAGGTCTCCATCTACGTCAGTCATGGTAAGGCGGTAGCCGTGATTGCCGTTTATAATCTATACACAAACAAACCCAGACCCGGCAGCAGCTGGAAGACTGATTGGAGAAAATAAACTATTTTTTAAAAATTGCATGCATAGGAGAAAAAAAAATTGTATGGGAGAAAAACCTTTTACTGAATAATACTTTAACAAAATTTTTATTAGAATTAATAATTGTCGATTACAATGATCTTATGATTTCAAAAAGTGTATATCTTTTTCTCTAATTATTGTTACTTATATATAACCAAGTTCTTTATGTTTTACATTTAAAATGTAATGTTTTATTCATTAATAAAAAGCGTTTAGCTAATTAATACATATGAATTAACTAAATTAAAATTATATTACATTCATATATTAATTAAAATTATAAATAAAGAAAGAATAATATAAATTTAGTTAAAATTTTATCGATTGATAATATAAGTCAAAATAACTGAAGAAGTCTGTAAATTGTCTTTTTCCACAAAAAATATCACTGCAAAAGAAAAATATTGAGTCATTCACTCTACAGTTATAAGCGTCAAGATGAGATAATAAATGATAAATGGTAAAGAGGTGTTAAAAGTTGTATCGAGTTTCAATATACTATATTCATGTTTTTATCTCGTAGCCTGTATAAATACGTAAATGAATACATTTGACATGAATGTAGTATAAAGGTTAAAAAAAATAGAATAACTGGTTCTCATAAAATTTTAAATGGAATTTATATTGAATTTTTTTTATTAAAAACACTACTGAATTATAAATGTAATAATATAATTGCGATAAAAGAATAATGTCTTCATTATCTTCGGAATACATAATTATAATAATAAATTTAAATTAAAAAAATATATATATAGGTATATTTATACGAAAAAATCAATATCATTCTGAATTTTCAATGTTTTCATTAATAAAGCAAGGTAAATAAATTACTTCTGTTCATTTTATCTGACCAAATATCTCCGAGTTCCTAAGATAGACATTTTGAACCTTAAGTACCAACCTGCTTAATTTTTCATATTTTACTCGCTTCAACATTCTTATACATATTTTTGCCGAAGATGGTAGGTGGGAATTATTTTTTAAAATTTATTTATTACGTTTTAATCACAGCTTTCATTTATATATTCAACAATAACTACGGCTAAATATAAAATGTATAAAAAAAATATGAAGTAAATATTTTGGTTATAATAAAAAATCCGAGTCTGATTGGTTTATCACAATTTTAATTTTTCTAAACTTAAACACCAGTTGCTTAAGTATATTTGAACGATATGAAAAGCAGTACCAAAGACAAAAAAAAAAAAATGTTTTTCTGGGTACAATGGATTTTTTTTAACCTCCGGGACTACCATTAGGTTTTGCTTCAGAGGATGAAATGAATGAAATTTTTATAGCATGTGAAAATGCCATGTCTGACCGGGATTCGATCCCGGGACATCCGGATGAAAGGCCGAAACACTACCACTCGCGCCATGGAAACCGGCTAGGTACAATGCATTTAGGAACAAATGTATGATACAGTTGCAATATTCAGTAGAAATATTTTCATAAGCAGTAAGTAATTAAGTGAAGAAGTGGAAGTAAAGTTCTTTTAAGCAGTGTGAGCTTTTCATCTCTTGTAAATATTAAAAAACGCATCTAGAATTAATTTAAAGAGGAAAAAGATCCTTAGAAGCTCTGTGCAAATAATTCACATTAATAAAATGGGAGAAAATTATTTTAATGGATTTCAAATGCAGTGTTTCGTCATTAGTGCAATTTTAAATGGTAATATTTTTCCCCGAACTAAGAAACATCCATTTTTGCACCGAATACAACATTTTTGTTGTTGAAAATTGCCATTTTTGAAATTCTAATTTTAATTAAGTTCACTAATGCCTAATTTTTTTTCTGAAATCAAGTGGACAGTTAAGTTATTAATAATAGTTATATAAAAAGAGGAACATGAAATCATTGCTTATTTAACACGGGTAAGTTAGCCTTATCCAACTAATTAAAAGGAAACTTATTAAAGGCAAAGTTGTTGCTCCACTGTTATTGAATTTTCTAAAGAGAGACCGAAGGGAGGATTTTCTAAAACATGTTTTAGAGTTTCCACAACTTCATTATAAAATAATACAAAAAGTTTAGAGCGTTATAAATTGAAGGGTTTTCTTCTGTAATTTTAGTATTAAAATCTAACAAGGATAAATTTAAAAGTTTAATGCTACAGGAATAAAATCTCAATTTTTCACCTATACATATCTGTTTTAGTAAGTGTATTTTAAAGTATTTTTATCGGTAGTAAGAAGAAATAACATGAATTTTTTGAAAGAATTTTACAGATGATGATGTTGAAATTAAAAGCGTTTCATGATTTTTAACTTTTGATAGTTAATTTCTATTCATCTTAATATTTTGAAAATATTTTACAGAATTAATAAATATCAATATCATACAAAATGTTAAAATATATTCAATCGTTGTTTTAAATTTGGAAATTCAAAACTGTTCATCTGGAATAATCATTTTATTATATTTCCCTATTTATTTATAATTGGTATTTTTGTTTAAAAATATTGAATGCTAATCTAACCTTGGTTTTACCAGAGAAATGACAGATTAATATTCTTCTTTCCTTAGAATAGTATATTTTTATAAACTTCTCCTTTAGTTGAGGTAATTAGACGATCAGCATAAATTAGTGATTATATATATATATATATATATATATATATATATATAAAGAATTTTCATCAAAATGAAAAATATAAATTATTGTATTCATAGATAAAAATATTTATGGAGCTATATTTCCTTTATGATTTCAATTAAGTTAATCGTTGATAAATTTTTTTCGGATAAAGTACAACAGATAAAACTTGTCTATCAAGAAACATCTTGGATATCAATAATCTTTCAACGTGCCCACCTCATGCTGCTCTCAATTCCAACTTTTTTGTAATGGAAATCATCAAAACGAAGTTTGGACAAGGCCAAAACTCTTGTTGGAATTGTTTTGGCCTTGTCCAAACTTCGTTTTGATGATTTACAAAAAGGTGATTGCTAATACTCGTAAGAGCTATGAAATTAAGTATAAGCTTAATTATATTTATATCGTGTTATTAAAAAGTTATTAAATTATCATCAAATTAATAAAAAAAAAGGGAAATAGTATTGGTAGAAGCTCTCTCTAATTTCAAAGTAAAATTTCTTGTAGAATTTAAAACTTTATTTAATAACCAAAAATGTGAGGGTGGGTTTTGTTGAACGATTATTGGAATTGCTTCAAATTATCAGAGCAGACTACAAAATGAAACAGTACATACAAGCCTGTATTTGCCTATATTAAACATACTACGAATTTACTTGTAAAGTGATAACGTGTTACTCAGATTATTTATACCCGTTGATTTAAGCTTTCAGTTCTTGCTTAATTGTGAATATCTTTATTTATAACATCTTTTCAGTTTAAAAAGAAGTACATCAAGTTTCAAACATGGTCCTTTGATGTACTGAATCAATTTATTGCCATAATGTATCCTATGTATTTGTACCGTATTTTCTGCTTTTACGCTACCGTATTCGGTTATCAAAGTTCATTATTTATATGTTTTTAAATATATAATTATATATTGTTTTTTACTTTTTTTACGTTCTGTGCACCGCTATTGAATCAATCTTTATGAAATCTGGTAACATTTTGATAGCAATTTAATTTGAAATTCTGATTATCTATTTCGCGAGCGAAGTCGCGACGTGAAATTTAAAACCAATTAGTGGATTCTGTATTGACCATACCGTTGCTCTGAAAAAAACATACACTTATAGTTTTTATAAATTGATTAGGCTTTAATTTCTATTTATCATTATTATTCTCATAAGCATGAGTTTAATGAAAAAACGGGGATTTACGACGGCAGAGGTCCCTGGTTAGACGGGAAGAACGAGCGAAGAGAACCATGACCTGCTAAACATCTCCTGATCGCGATGGAAATTGTAAGTATCCATACAGCGCGGGCGGAGCCGCGACGGGGTAGCTACTATATATATATATTCTAGAAAATGACAATATACTAAATGTGAGAGAAATTTGTTATTCAGGTAGTAAGATTATATAGGATAGACGAAGTAATGCGCAAATCAGCTGATTTAGAAGTCGAGAGTTCCAGCGTTCAACTTCTAGTAAAGGCGGTTACTTTTATACGGATTTGAATACTAGATCGTGGATACCGTTTTTTTTTATGGTTGGGTTTCAATTAACCACACATCTCAGAAATGGTCGACCTGAGACTGTACACTTACACTCATACATATTATCCTCATTCATCCTCTGAATGAATGAATACCTATGGTAATTTCCTTAGGCTAAACAGGAAAAAAAGACGAAGTAATGCAGGTATAAGAAGCAGATTCGCCCAAAATAGGAGAGCTTTCGTACAAAAATAAATCTTCTAGTAAGAAATACCTGTAGAATTACTGCGCAGTGCAGGCGAGGAAGTGATTGATAGATTAGACAAACTGGTGTGTAATATTTATGAAAAAGGGGAATTTCCGTCAGACTTCAAAAAAAGTGTTATAGTCATGATACCAAAGAAAGCAGGGGCAGATAAATGTGAAGAATACAGAACAATTAGTTTAACTAGTCATGCATCAAAAATTTTAACTAGAATTCTATACAGAAGAATTGAGAGGAGAGTGGAAGAAGTGTTAGGAGAAGACCAATTTGGTTTCAGGAAAAGTATAGGGTCAAGGGAAACAATTTTAGGCATCAGATTAATAGTAGAAGGAAGATTAAAGAAAAACAAACCAACATACTTGGCGTTTATAGACCTAGAAAAGGCATTCGATAACGTAGACTGGAATAAAATGTTCAGCATTTAAAAAAAATTAGGGTTCAAATACAGAGATAGAAGAACAATTGCTAACATATACAGGAACCAAACAGCAATAGTAACAATTGAAGAACATAAGAAAGAAGCCGTAATAAGAAAGGGAGTCCGACAAGGATGTTCCCTATCTCCGTTACTTTTTAATCTTTACATGGAACTAGCAGTTAATGATATTAAAGAACAATTTAGATTCGGAGTAACAGTACAAGGTGAAAAGATAAAGATGCTACGTTTGCTGATGATATAGTGATTCTAGCCGAGAGTAAAAAGGATTTAGAAGAAACAATGAACGGCATAGATGAAGTCCTACGCAAGAACTATCTCATGAAAATAAACAAGAACAAAACAAAAGTAATGAAATGTAGTAGAAATAACAAAGATGGACCACTGAATGTGGAAATAGGAGGAGAAAAGATTATGGAGGTAGAAGAATTTTGTTATTTGGGAAGTAGAATTACTAAAGATGGACGAAGCAAGAGCGATATAAAATGCCGAATAGCACATGCTAAACGAGCCTTCAGTAAGAAATATAATTTGTTTACATCAAAAATTAATTTAAATGTCAGGAAAAGATTTTTGAAAGTGTATGTTTGGAGTGTCGCTTTATATGGAAGTGAAACTTGGACAATCGGAGTATCTGAGAATAAAAGATTAGAAGCTTTTGAAATGTGGTGCTATAGGAGAATGTTAAAAATCAGATGGGTTGATAAAGTGACAAATGAAGAGGTATTGCGACAAATAGATGAAGAAAGAAGCATTTGGAAAAATATAGTTAAAAGAAGAGACAGACTTATAGGCCACATACTAGGCATCCTGGAATAGTCGCTTTAATATTGGAAGGACAGGTAGAAGGAAAAAATTGTGTAGGCAGGCCACGTTTGGAATATGTAAAAAAAATTGTTAGTGATGTAGGATGTAGAGGGTATACTGAAATGAAACGACTACCACTAGATAGGGAATCTTGGAGAGCTGCATCAAACCAGTCAAATGACTGAAGACAAAAAAAGTAAAAAATACAGATGTAAGAATTAGAAACAAATTCTAGAAAACATTTTTGGACAGTGTAGCGTTTTATGATAATGAAATATGAACATCAGAGACGCCTGAAATGTTGTGTTACAGGAGGGTATTAAAAATTAAGTGGGTTTATAAATTCGAAATGAGGAGGTATTAATGTAAATAAGAGTAAAAAGAAATTTGTGGTAGGAGTTTGTAACGAGAGAATTATATCGGGTAATACGTGTTAAGATATTCAGGTTTAGTCAGCCTGGTAATGGATGTGTAAAGAGTAAAACTTATACACAAAGAAAAAGATTGGAATATATGTAAACACAAGTGAGCATGTGAAAAGCAGTAAATATGTTGAGGTTAAAAGATTATCTCAGAACAGAATAAAGGCTTTTTATGTACAATCAAGTCATACTAGGATTTCAGTACTGCTATTGCGGAATTCACATGGTAATTGTTATACACAATGAAGCGAACACTGAAAAACTTTCTAAAACTTTGATAATTGGTCTTTATTAACAATTTCCCTTAATATTCATGGTAGATAGCATACAAAACATCTTCATTAGCATCACTTTTTTGAGCTTGGAATTTAATACATGTGCAGGTAACTATAATTATAATAATGCAATTTTATTGTTACCCACAAATAAGCTATTTGATTATATTGTATGTATAGCGCAAAGAATAAAAATACCATTAAAATAACGTTATGAATCTATAAAAAGAGAAAAATTATTCTAAATGACCAAGTTCTACAGCAAAATAAATGACAAGATACAGTGCGGTGTTAGAATGCACTTATTTGTATGACTGAAGAAAATCATTAACCGCATTTGGTACAAAATATTAAACTTTAATTACATATGTCAGCCAATATCTATCCAGAGACTGGTTTGAATCTTATTTTTCCCACTATCTGATGAGGTATGACTCTCATCTTACCAATGAATTTCATTTTTGAAGTTTTTTAGTAGTAAGTACCAGACGACTTTTTCAAAAGTAAACTTACAAATCTTACTACGGAGTAGAATTGATTGAATTGGCGTTTAATTTCTGCAGCTAACTATACAATTACTTTATAGTGAGACATTAAGACATATATACTTTAAGACATATATACTTTAATTAAGACATAAGGATGATTGGGAAACACTCGATCAAAATCTATCTCACTGATTATCAGTTTATTAGTGTCTACACAATTAACGCCACAGATATTAACTGGATCTGCTTTATAGCGGGTTTGAAATCACTCTTAAATAAATTAGCGAAGATAAATTTTCAACCTCATCCCACAATACGGCTGGTACAACAAAGTGTTATCGTATTTGAGAGCCCATCTCGCCTCTTTTGATTTTGTAGTTTTCGAGTGGTGTAATCTCAAGCTTTTCTAAATGTAGTCAGTAGAACAATAAGTATTAGCCATTCAAAATGCAGTAAATTTCTATTCTTCCGTCTTTGAACGATTTCTTTTCATTTGTCAGTTTCAGCCAGCAAATGTAGTTGAGATTTAATATATATTTTATATATGTGCAATCTTTCCCATCAATCTCTTTTTCAAATCCTTCATTCACTTTTAATTTTACAATTATTTTATTTCCTTTGAAAATACTTCTGCGATGTTTTTTCTTTTACTACCGGTAACCAAAACTTTTCTCATGATTTCTTTAATAGTGTTACGAAATTTATATACAGAATCCCTTACCTTTTCAGTTATTTCTCTATATTAACTTAAATAGTTTTTCCATTTAAATTGAGGTAACGAATAGCAACCAATTTTATACATTTGAAAATAAATATTTCTGCGTGCATGAAATAAAAGATATGGGCAAACTTGTACGAATAATCACTTAATATGAAGATAAATAAAACAAAAATTAAAATTAATTCGCTCACGTTAGTTGTTCCTTAGAATACTGGACATTCACACTACATAAAAAGAATGTAATTCTTCTATGTAAAGTAATTTTCCTATGTAAAGTAATTTTTTATGGTGAAATAGTAATTATGCTACAATAGCAGTGAGAATTATTCTATAAGCTAAGAAAATCATCCTCCTTGAATGATTATGTACATATAAGTTATTAAACAATTTACGACTTACCTAAAATTTTTAAACACAAAATTCAGCAAATATGAGGAAACAAAAAATAAATCAAAGAATTTTATCCCGGTTTCAATCCAGTCCGCTACGTAGAGTCAAAAGTCACCGTGGTATATTTTTTACATATTGTATGTAATAACAAGACATTACTTTACTCACAAATATTATCTTTATTCATCTCTTGGGTTAACCAACAACTATATAAATTTATAAACTAAATTCACATCGATTCACTTAAAATTGTCTAAGCTTTCTCATGTGACAATATACATTCATACACACAACATTTTGTTGTCAATCATTTAATTTCTCTTTGGTGTGATATAATTCTTCTGATTAACCGTCGGTCTAAATGTGCTGGTCTAATAAAGGGACATTTACTCTATCCTAATATTTCATGTAAGATTGTTGAATTAATAGTTCTATAATTATTTGATGTTAATAAAAACTAATATTTCTGCAATTGTGTAACTGTCCACTTTATTAAAGAATCGGAGGATCGTATCTCACTTTCAAATGAAATATGTTTAAATGAAGTGCAGCAAAAAATTTGCATGTAATTTAAAAGGGGTACAATGATGTCATGTGGTGTTCACATTAGATTGTTTTTTTTTATTTTTATTAATATTAAATTAACATGTATGTTGCTTAATCCGGCTATGTCCGTTTTATTTTTGACAGCGTTTGTATTTTTCTTGATATATACATAATGTCTAGAATAGTCCTTTTATGTATATTTTGTTCTTTGACTAATATTTTGGTGCTGTTGAAATGAAACGAGTGTTTATGTTGTATTGTATATTTTGTGAGGGCTTTCACTTCCTTATTTTATTTATGGGCTTCTATTTTTTTTTTAAGGTATTGAGATGTTTGTCCAATGTATACAGCGTTACAATCGTTACAAAGAATGCTGTATACTACGTTGGCTTGTTAGATTTTTCTATCGGCGATTTTAATTTAGAAAACATACTATTCAGTTTTTTGTAATTCTGATGGGCTATTGCGAAATCCTACGGTAGCAACTTTTTAATCTTTTCAGACAAATCTGCGACATATGATAATGCAACATAATTCTCACTCTTATTATTTTTATTAGGATGGTAAGCTGATAATTATTATAGTGTTTATGAATTGTGTTTTTAAATATTTTACTTTTATTTTCCAGATAATTATTATTTCTTGATAGAACTTTTTAATTTTTTTTATTTTGGTATATCTTCAGGATTTGTAAATTTTATTACTCTGTTTGGAAGATTCTTGGTTACTGATTTTTTATGTGATATTGGTTGTATTAATAATAGGAAATTTAGGTATCTGCCTGAAGTTGTTGGTTTTATATACCATTTTGTTGATATTTTCTTTTCGACTTGAGTTGTTAAATCCAAAAAGTTTATACTATTGTTAAACTCAACTTCCTTTGTAAATTGTATATGTTCATTAAATAGGTTAAATTCTTTTAATATTATCAATATCTTTCTCATCTGCACATACTAGAAGTCATTTACATATCTTTTATAGAATGAGACCATAGTATTTAATTTTTCTATTAATTTATTTTCTAAATATTCCATAGTTAGGTTTACTAAGCAGAAGATTGGTAACCCCATCGTTAAATCATGGAGCACTGTTCAAGTAATTTAATTAAAAATTTTAAATACATATTATCTATGTAAATATTATACATTCTAAAAATTCTGTTTTTTTAATTTTAGTTATTTTTTTCAAATTCACTCCATTTTCTTTTTATCGCTTCAATCGCTAAATTCTTCGTAATACTGGTGTATAATGATCCAGCGAAATTAATTTGTGATGTGTGGCTATTATTTGATTATTAATAAACGTGTACGTCAGACTTTGTATGCAGTTTACTACAGGTCTTATAGGATAATCATTTTTATTATACCGTGAATTCTTGGCGGTATCGTGTTATTGATACTTATTAATTTCGCTTCTTTTGTTACATGCCCATGTGCAGAGAACTGTTTATTATTTTCTAGCTATAATTTATTGGTCAGATCCCATTTTATTTCTCTGTGTGTACTTTTATTATTTAACATATTTTCCATTTTTGTTGAATAATCATTGTCCATGATAACTGTTTTACTACTTTTATCAGCATTAAGGATTATGATTTTATCTGTATTACGCTGTATGAAGTTTTTAATTTTTGATGTGTTTGTGACGACATTTTCTATTATTTTCTTCGCTTCGCATTTACCATGTTGTTACTGTATACTCTCATTTTTATTTTATTATTATATGCTTTAGTATTACTTTCATATATTAAGTATTTTATTTGCTTCTTCCTTACTGTCAACATTTGTAATTGCGTTTTCAATATTTGTAATCGAATTTTTTGTTGGCAACGGTTTGTGTGTAACTGTCTCGTTCGTGATTATTTAATGTTAGTGATAACGTAAATTTAGGTTCTAACGATAAACTTTAAAATAAATATTTAGGAATTGGTAATGCTGATAAATTTTTCTCGGCGAGAACCGCCTCGGTCGCGCCGGCGAAGGATGAAGGATGACCGACGCCGACCCGACACTGCGAGGCTCTGGGGGACCCACCTGCCGCTGAGTGGAAGCCCGGTCTGACTTCAGTGGACGAACCGCAAATCCTCGACTTCCTCGGAGACCAGTTGCCGGACCCAACAGCTCTTCTCAGAGCTAACGCAAAAAAGGCCCTTTTCAGGGCCACCACAAGATTATGAACGAGCTGTCGAAGCCAATCGACGACAAAAACAGCCCTTTTCAGGGCTATCATAAGGTTATTAAGTGCCAAGTGCCGTCGAAACCATTCGGCGACTATATATATATATATATATATGAATCATGAGACCTTGTCGATAGTGAGGTGGTATGGGGGCTTGAGTGCTCAGTGATACAGAGTAGCTTGACTGTAGATGCAACCATATCGAAGAGGGATCTGTTGGGAGCCAGACTAAGGAATGATTCCTGAAAAAGGGCAGCAGCTCTTACAGTATTTGTTAAGGGCGTAGGTCAGGAGACTGACCTACGCCCTAAAATGGTTGGTAAGTTAGAAAATTTAAAGAGGAAAATGGATGGGATAAATGTAGATATAGTAGGAATTAGCGAGGTTCGGTGGGAAGAGGAAAAAAACTTTTGGTCAGGTGATTTTAGAATAATTAAATCAGCTTCAAATAATGGGCAGGCAGGAGTAGGTTTCGTAATGAACAAGATGATAGGGAAGAGAGTAGAATATTCCAAAATGCATAGCGATAGAATCATTGTAATAAGGATAAAATCAAAACCTACCGACAACGATTGTTAACATCTATATGCCTACAAGCACCTATGATGATGATGATGATGATGATGATGAGGTAGAGTGTGCATACGAAGAAATTGACCAAGCAATTAAACACATAAAAGGGGATGAAAATTTAATAATTGTTGGAGATTGGAATGCAAGCTTTGGAAAAGGCAAGGAAGGAAATATTGTAGATAAATATAGGCTGGGCAAAAGGAATGAAAGAGGGGACCGACTGACAGAGTTTTGCAAGTAGTATATTGTCAACACCCTGTTTAAAAATCATAATAGAAGAATATACACATGGAAAAAGCCAGGTGATACTGCAAGGTATCAGGTATGTATCTTTATATAATTCCAAAAGAAATCTAGTATTATATCATGGAAAAGAATATCTGGAAATGCCTCACACAAAAATATATTGTTTGCCTAACAAAATGTCTAATCACTGCGTAAAAATTAATAGTAGTAATGAAGATTGTTGATACCGTAGATTGCAAAAAGATTCCTAAGGATTTAAAAAAAGATAAATGTTATGTCTCATCGTTAAAATCTAATGATTAAATCATCTTTAAATTTAATTAAAAACTTCCTTTGTTCGACAATTTCGAGAACTTGATTTATGTATATTTATTATTTCGAATAAAACCTTTTTTTAAACGTTTTCAATGAAGAACTTACATACTGTACACGATTTCTAAAGAAGCATGGATAGCAGTAAATTCAGTTTATTAGTGGATAAAATCAAAATGAATTTGTAGAACCTTTGTCAATTTCATAAGGATGGTGTGTGATTTGTAAAACCTTTAACACTAGTATAGACGAATTTTAATTTGACTTCGCACATTTTGATGATATTGCAGTTAGCGGCACTCCTACCGATAATGATATCGTGTGAGTGTTACATTCTACCATTAGTATGGATTGCGATAAAGAGAAAGAAACGGAACAAGTACAAATCAGCTGCAGCAAAAAGTGCGAAAAATCGGAAATAAATAATTTCCGATTTCAATAAATAAGGTTCAAGCGAACTAGAAGATGATATATTTAGTGCATTAGTGAAGACTAAAAATGCCATTGATTTTCAAATCTGCAATAGAAAACAAAAACATTAGACATTTAAAAAAAAATTAAAACTATTTTAATGTATAATTTTTAAAATATTTTTACATATCGCTATACACAAATTGCCTTTTTGAACGTAATTTAGTACTATAGTAACATTATTACAGGTTAACAAATTTTTATTAAATTTAGAAAATGTTCCGTACAAATTTTTAGTTTCATTATTTTACCTCTCTAAAGAAAAAAAGTACGAAATCAAAAAAAGAATTTGTTTCTTGAGATTCGAATTAGAGAGGACAGTCTGTATTAAATATTAATTATTACTATTCCAATTAAAATTTAATAATTTAAAACTTTTATATTGAACAAAAAAAAAATAGTATTTTGTGTACAATGTACTGCGGTTAAACTATTTCCTATCGCTACTCTGGCGGAAAATAATCAAATAAATTTTACTTAAACCTATTAATCTTTTATTAGTAAATTTCATGATGAAAAACTTAATTTTAGTGGTTTTAATGCCAAATTTCAATTAATATATTTTTCAATATCAGTTTAAACAATATTTTTACTAAATATTTATTAATGTTCCAATGTTTTTGAAATTTATCTTGTAATTTCTCGAATGACAAGTAATCTTGATTTCTAAAGGCTTGAATGAAATAGTAAATATTGGCACCTTAAAGATTTTCTAACCCTCATACCGTGATCCGCTAGTAAGGCGGTATGAGAAGGTACTTTTTGTGTTTAGTGGGATAGCGTTCTCGCTGCACTTAAATTTGTAAATTTGTTCTGAAACCAATTTTTTCACGCTTATTAAATTTATATGTACACATTATTTTACAAACAGAGCTAATAATTCGTATTTAATAAATAAATATATTTTAAATTAAAGGAATTAAGTGGATTCGTATCACCGTGCCGCTTTTTTCCCTTAGTACTATAATCCACTTTTCCACGCTTATTAAAATTATATATACACATTTTAAAGGAGAGGTTAATAATTTATATTGTATAAATCAACATACTTTAAATTAAAGGAATTAAGTGGATTCGAATCGACGTGCCGCTTTCTTTCCTTTGTAATACAATTTCCAAATATTTCATTATTTAAAATTTTATTTGGCTGCATAACCTAGATAGAAACCAGTGAAAAATATAAGTATAATATATCCTCTTTTACTCTCTTTTACAGTAAAGAAAAAATCCCAAACGTATTCTAAATTGAAACCCGGCTTTATTAATTATTATCTAAATAAAACATGTACATGTTTTTTTTCTACTCATTTAACCCTTTTATTAAACATATTTTTAAATAGATTATTATATTTTAAGTAAGTTTGTTTCAATAAAATAAAATGTATTGCAGTTGTGCTGGAACAATAGAGATGAATTTTTTCTGGTATAGTAAATAATTCCGCGTATATATATTTCAGTAAGATAAAAATATATATATTTTTTCTTTAATAACTGAAGAACACAGAAACTTTTGAAGGATGAACCTTAGAATTTGGAAATTGAATTTTATTGCGTATGAAAAAAAATGCCATGGCTGACTGGATTCAAACTCGGGATCGCCGGATGAACGATTGAAACATAACCAGTCCGCCACGGATATATCAACTTTTTAATTATTTTCATATCATATACAGAGTGGTAAACATAGGATTGAGACGAGACTTTGATGGATTCAATAAATCAACTTTTTAATATATTTCTTACAGTCAGTAAGCACTCTAGTCATATTATTTATTCATAAGACAATTTTCAAATGTTTTCAGCGATTTAATTTAAATTATTACTTACAGTAAATTATTCTGTGCGTATTAAATAAAAATAAAAAAATACTTAGTTATTTGATTTGATCACTACGACTGTGAATAATGTTCCGTTAAGCGGCGATCCTACACCAATTTCCAACTTCCTCAACGACGAATGTTGATACAAAAATCAAAGGCTCCTTCTAATAATCTTTAGTGATGCTTGGAAGTCTTCCTCTTATTCTCCAATCTTGTTAGTGTTTTAAGATTCTATATCTCTAAGTCATATCAAAATATTATACTTTCAATAAGACTTTCAACCACCAGTAAAGATTCCGATAAATAAGAAGAAACGGAAGAAGTACAAATTACAGTTGCAGCAAAAAGTGCGAAAATTTATTGCGAAATTGGAAATAAATAATTTTCGAACATTCTTTGAAGGTTCAACGAACTAGAAGATATATTTAGTGCATTAGTGAAGACTGAAAATGCCATTGATTTTCAAGTCTGCCAAAGAAAACAAAGTAAAATTAGACTATTTTTTAAAAAAATTAAAGCTATTTTACTGTAAAATTTTTACATAACATTATATACATTTTGTCTTTTCAAATGTAATTTAGTACTATCGTGACATTATTATAGATTAACAAATTTTTATTAAATTATGAACTTTTTCTGTACAATTTGAGCTTCATTATTTTACCTCCAAATAGAAAACCCCCTAAATCGAAAAAAATAAATTGGTTTCTTCAGATTCGAATTACAGAGGATAGACTATTAAAGATCACTATTCCAATAAAAATTTATTAATTTAAAACATTTTTTTCCGAAAATAACGAATAGAATTTTGTATACAATGTACGGTCGTTAAACTATTTACTATCGCTCACCAGAAGAGAATAATCAACTAAATTTTACTTGAAACTATAAAATATTTATTTTAACATACTTTAGTAAATTTGATTATAAAAAACTTAATTTTGGTGGTTTTAATGTCAAATTTAAAGTAATTTTTTTTTGAATAGCAGTTTGTAAAAATATTAACACCTTTAGATTTTCTCAAACTCATACGGTGATCAGCAAGACGGTATGATGTAATAATTTTTGAGTTTAGTGGGAGAGAATTCACGTTGATCAGCTGCAATTAAATCATTAAATTTTAAATTAAATGAAAGAATTGGATACGAATCGATATATACCGCTTTCTTTCCTTTGTACTCCAATCCCCAAATATTATATTATTTAAAATTTTATTTGGCCACATAACCTTGAAACCAGTGAAACTTGATAGAAACCAGCGAAAATAGTATATCCTTTTTTAGTCTCTCAACGAGGAGTTTAATTACTGCAGTTAAGAAAAGTTCCAAATATTTTCAAAATTGAGACCCCGCATTATTATTAAATAACTAAATAAAATATACTATACATGTTTTTTTTCTACTCAATAACAGTATTTACCCCTTCTATAAAGAGTTTTTTATATAGATGTTATTTTTTAAGTAATTTTTTTTTTCTTTTTAAGTAATAAAATAAATGTATTGCAGTTTGATCGGGTTATTAGTAGATTATAAGTACTGGAACAATAGAGATGAATTTTTCTGGTCTAGTAATAATTCAGAGTATACATATATGAATAAGAAAATTATTATATGGAAATATTTTTTTTATTTTTGCTTTAATTACTGAACACCACAGAAACTTTTAAGCTTGTACATTTGCATGTGGAAATTTAATTTTATAGCTCATAAAAAAAATGCCATGCCTGACTGGACCCGAACTTGGGATCGCCGACTGAAAGATTGAAACACAAATAGTCCGCCAAGGACATATGAACCTTTTAATAATTTTCATATCATATACAGAGTGGTAAACATAGGATTGATACGAGAGTATGACATTCAATATATAAATTATTTTTATACGTTTCTTAAAGTCAGTAAGCACTCAAGTCATATAATACTTATGTCTATTTAATTTCTAAGCACATTTACTATTTTTGTTTATTCAAAGAGATAATTTTCAATTGTATTCAGCGTTTCAATTTAAATTAATTCTTACAGTCAATTATAAGACGTGTATAAAATAAAAAAAATTACTTAGCTCTTAGATTTGATCACTATGATTGTGAACAAAGTTTCGCTTAGCAGTTTCGCTTAGCAAATTGGTGTAGGATCGCTGCTAAGCGAAACAAAGTTTCGCTTAGGAAGACGAGAGGATTGACACTTTAAACATATAAATTTTTTTTATACGTTTCTTAAAGTCGTAAGCATCAAGTCATATTATACTGATATTTACTATATAATTTGTAAGCACACTTTGCATTTTATTTATTCAAAGAGACAATTTTCAGTTGTTTTCAGCAATTTAATTTAAATTATTTTTTTCAGCAAATTATTCTACGTGTACGAAATAAAAAAAAAAATACTTATCTCTTTGATTTGATCACTGCGATTTTGATCAAACATCCGCTTAGTGGCGGATCCTACATTAATTTCCAACTTCCTGATCGACTAATGTTGATTCTCAAATCTAAGGCAAATAGGAGTCTCCTAATATTCTTTAGTGATACTTGGAAGTCTTCCTCTTCTTCCCCAATCTTGTGACTGTTTTAAGATTCCAAATCTCCAAGTCATATCAAAATATAATTCCATTATTACATACAATGAAAGCGTTTAAAATGAATTCGATACTATATTAAATAAAATTAATAAAATTGATCAAAACATAAAATCTACCATGGAAACAGAAAATTATAATTGTTTAATTTTTTTAGACATAAATATATTTAATAATAAAATAAAATTAGATATATTTCGTAAACGTTCTTTAAAGGATACAATAAATAAGTAAAATTCATTTCATTCGTGGTCCCAAAAGATGGCTGTTTTTAATATGCTCTTATATACAGTAGTATATTATTTAAAATATGATAAAGTTTCCCTAAATAAAGCAATTTAAATAATTAAAAATATTGCTCATACAAATGGCTATAATACTAAAACAATAAATAAATTATATAATGAAATAAATAATAAAATTAATACGATAAACAGTATAAAATTATTACCAGAATAAAACTGATAAAAAAATCTGATAAAAAATAAATACTTTCATATACTCAAAAAGTCAGAAGATTTACAAGGAAGCCATATGGTGTCCACATCAAATTTTTTA
The DNA here is from genome assembly GCF_047948215.1 of Lycorma delicatula. Taxonomy (NCBI): domain Eukaryota; kingdom Metazoa; phylum Arthropoda; class Insecta; order Hemiptera; family Fulgoridae; genus Lycorma; species Lycorma delicatula. Next base: position 58,456,819 of record NC_134456.1, read on the forward strand.
CTTTAATTATAAGACTTTTTGATTGAGTATGATATCAACTAGTATACTTAGAATGAAAATTATAAAAACAACTCGAATTTGTTTAATTTAAGTAATTTTGCTTTTGAAATCTGAAACACTAAAAAATCGTAAATTTTTTCCATCGTTGCATTGTTTGAATTAAACGATTTACGAGTCCAAATTCCAACTTTCAAGATATCAAGATACCTTTAAGAATGAATTTAGGCAAAGATCAAAGATGTTATATTTATAGTTAATATACACAATAAATCGCTTACCAACAATTGAATTCGACGCGTTCAAGCGCTTTCGGAATTAAATTCCATCTTCAGGAACTCTCATATTCATCCTATTTATAACATTAATTAAAACTTCACATGTAAAATTCTAAGAAAATCGTGATATTTGCTTAAAACATGAAGATGGAATTTAATTTCGAAAGCGCTGGAATGCGTCGAATTCAATTGTTGGTAAGCTGTTTATTGTGTATATTAACTATAATTACATACTTATAACGGACCATACTTAACAAAATTATTATATTACATTTGGTTTTATGGTTGATGATTATTGCATATATTCAAGGTTGTTTTCATAACCGAATTTTGCACTGATTGGATGATGTAAAATTAATCGAACATATTCATAAACTCAATATATTAATTTTAGAGGCTTAAGAGTAAATATAGAAGAGTAAAGAATAAATTATAATTATGTATATATATATATATATTTAAACGTATATGTGCGCGCGCGTGAGTATGTGCGTTCCAGCATAACTCTGGAACGCTTGGAACAATTTCAACCAAACTTAGTACGGGTTTGACTTACTATCTGGAAAAAATACTGTAGAAGTAAGACAACCCTAGCCCCCCCCTTCGGTTGCAAGAAGGGGGGACATGTAAAAATAATCGAAAACAACCGATATTAGTTTCGAATCCATAGCTTTCGAGATTGCTAGGCTGATTGATGACAGTCCCGATGACATTTAAGCCCAAGTTTAATCGAATAAATCTCGGTGTTCTTTTACTTTTAAAAACCTGTTTATATAATTACTTTGACTTTACACTAGATAGATTTGATTTCTTTTCCTGTCTAACAGAAGATTGAGATAAATAAACATCTGGGTAACTCCAGGTAATCAGCTAGTAAAGAATAAATTAAAAGAGGTCAATTTCCGTAGTAATAAATGGTTATGATTCGGTGGTACATTTCAGTACTTGGTGAAATAGATAAAAGTTTCGAAAAATTAGTCGTAGGAGTATTAAAAAATTCGTCGGATTTAACCCTGAATCTTCATAAATAAAATTTCATTACGATACCATACTATAATTGCTTTTTTTATCTATTAAACCGTACATAAATTAAGGAACTAGATATAAGTTGATCTTAAAAATCACAGAAATTTATGCTTAAAGTAATTGTAATTTTATAAAAAAGTTTTTCTAGATGATTTTTCAGAGCTTGACTTGAGGTAGTTCAGAGGATTCTTTATATTAGCAACAGCTGAAAAAATCGATTGCACGTTGTACTGCAGCAAAGCTTCTACAAAAAGATATATCATTTAGATTTGTCTGCATGAACACTGAAATAATTTATTTTATTTTAACTTCTAGAGTTATTTTTAAAATATCGGATCATTCTCTATGTTGAAATTGAATTAATATTATTATTAAATTAAGTTTATAATGCAAATTAATAATATTTTTTTCGTAAATTTCAATGAACGGAAAAATAAATGTTCACATTCAATCGCTGGTATTAACAATTAAAAATAAAAATAAAGTTCATAATTGTTTTTTTAATTTTTTTTTATTTTCATCAGTACTAAAAAATCAGAACGGAAGAGAGAAGGCATGAATAAATATAGATTATTTAAATTAATGTTTAGATCCTTTCAACGTTAAATTATAAATATTGATCGAGGCAATTTCAAAATAAAAATAGCGTTATTATTATTATATTATTCTATTTTTGAACGGTTATAATTATTATTAAAATATTGTGCACTGTAATTTGTCAGCTGTAATTTTTGTTTAGTACAGTATAATAATATTGCGTGCATAAACTGATTACTCATTTCGTATAAATATATAAAACAATAATAACAACAACAAAGTTTAACAACATAAATAATCCGTTGCAATTAGTTTACACAGCAATTATGTGTGAGATTATAACTTAAAGGCAGCACTTCGTATCATTGTATAAATCAACCACAAATACTAAACCGACTTGAAACACAATACATCATTCGTTATTATTTTATACATGGTTTACTACTTAATAATTGTAAATCAATATAAAATATATTCGTTCAAACATTCTTCGAACTCAATTTAAATGCACAGCTTCGCAAATTAATTGTGATTTTACACTTTTATTTCCCTTTTACTTATTATCAGCTGAATGAGTCTATTTTAATCCAAAAACATATGTTTAATTTTACGTAATCTATCTACTTCCTTGTAAGGTATTGTAATTGCGAAAAATTTCGGTTTTCAGATTTCAACGAAAATATCTATTTTGACCATCCCTGAATCCATTTTGACTAGTTTCGGCGTGACGTCTGTACGTACGAAGGTGCATACATATTTATCCCGCATAACTCAAAAATGGTTAGCCGTAGAATGTTGAAATTTTGGATTTAAGACTGTTGTAACGTCTAGTTGTTCACTTCTCCTTTTGATTGCAATCGACTGGACCACAAGTGTCCAAAAAAAGCCTAAAATAAAAAAAATTGAACTGGACTTTTTTTAACTAGCACATAACTTTGCTTGTGTAAAGTTACTCGTTGATGATAAGTATAAATTTTATATCCTTTGATCCTGTATGAGCTTCATGTTTATCATATCACTGATTAAAAAAAAACAAACAAAAACTACTGATAACTTTAAAATTAAATCTTTGAAAATTAAATTATTAACATTTTTAAGTTGGGTTAGTATATAAGTACTTATACGTGGATTCGAATGTCTGAAACTTTGAGGAATATGTTTTAGAAGACAAGATTTAGAAAATATAATACCAGAAATTAAAATTTTAAGATTACGTTATTTTACGTAGTTTTATAATTATTTTATGTTTTTATTAAATACAATTTTTAATAGGAGCATATTTTTTAATATTTTTGGACTAGAACTATGGGTTGCTTTGATTTCGGTTCATTATGTAACTTTCTTTATTATGCTACGCTGATTCTTAAAATCAGTTATTTCATTAATCGTTTGCTATTTAGAATGCCACAGGGCTCATACTTCTGAATGAACTGGATTATTATTTTCTTCATAAAATAATAAACGAATTATAATCTCTGTATTTTACAATTGCATGATGATAAGGGAAATATATATTCATACATATATGATTACTTCCTTGTGTTAATTTCTAAAATTTGAAATATCCTAATGTAATGTAAATACATTACATTATAAATACATTTTTTATTGAATATTTACTATATTTTGGCAAAATTCAGAAAATTTCCATACATTTATTTATATAACTTCCCTGAAAAATGGGACGTAGAAAATTTGAAGGAAAGACAAATTGTACAATCTTAAGTCGACACAGCTCTGAAATACATTAACTGTGAGTTGTCTAACAACGGCAAGAGAACGGTGTACAGATCCAATTAAAAAATGTATACTTTCATTAAAATTTGGTTTCAGCATAATTAGAACAACTCCTTTTCATCATTTTAAATTAATAGAGATTAATATTGTAAAGTAAAGTATTACGAGTGGAGCAATACACTGAATGTATTGTTCAATTTGATAAGATCCAACAATTAAATCAACTACTACAGTAAAAATTCATATACTGAATTACTTTTAACAACAAAACAGAATTGCAAGTCTTTTTCTATTTTTATGAAGCCTGAAATTTGTTAAAACATGTTTAGGCCTATCGAGTTAACGGTAGCCAAATCTTATCTTAAGCGAATAAATTGAAATCAAATTATTTTTGCATTAAGGGTGGGAAGATCTAGAATTCTGTATGGTGTACCTTTGAAAATCTCGACCCCGAGGGGAAGACACGCGCCATGTGACGGATCCGGCTGTCATGCTATCTTCTCCGTACCTAGCTCTTAGGGGCTATACCGGAGGTCATCTTCAAAAGCATCAAGACATATTCTAGTCTGACCTCTGTCAAGATGCCAGAGACGGGATGCCAAGCGACATTCTCGTCCGTGTACGACGCCTAACGCGAATCCAAGCAATAATGATTTTAATAAACAGGACCATCTGATTGAGCTGACCTACACTTCTAACTAAGCTAGGGTGAGCCCAACAAGCAAAACAGTCTCTAACTGTTTTGAAAACTGAAAACATAAATCAAACAATAAACAACAAATATGAAATTGTAAACTAAACAAAGCATCAGGTAAACGCAAAACACCTAACCCAAACCAAAACACGAAACACAGAAAACTAAGCCAAAGGTAATCAGTAAAATAAACAGATCTAAAATACACTTAAAACTAATAAAAATAAAACAAACCTAACCAAACGCTAAAGAAAACACATAGACTCTAAACGCTAATCCGAGAACAAAACCTATTAAACACAAAACATAAAACCAACTGACAACAACAAACAACAAATATAACACTTTAATCTACGAAAAAACAAAACGTCAGACACTAACACAAACCAAAACACGAAATACAGAAACAAAAACTAAGCCAATAATAACACAGTGAAACAAATAAACCTAAAACCTACCTAAAATAAACCTGAAACAAATCTAAATCTAACCAGAATAAAACAAACTTATCAAAACCTATAAGTAGATCAACTCCTACTTCTCTGATCTGTTTAAACTCTCACAGAAGAACACTAAATGAAAACGTATAATACAATACCAAACTGAACATTGATGATATTAAACCACAACAATCAGGAGAATATATAACTAAAACAAAAACAAAAACAAACAAACCGAACAAAAGCAAAAGCAAAACCAAAGACATCAAAGCATGAAACCAGTAAAATAAATTAATATACAAAAAATTAAAACAAAAAAATTATCAAAACCAAACGCAATCTAAAACCGGAACAATAACTAAAAACAGAAAAACAATAAACCAAAGCAGAAAACCCTGTAACACCAGCCCTATAATAGCCCTAAACATCAATCCTACCACTTAGAAGGATCCGTGCACGCTTGTACGCGGGACAATCTTTTGATTTACAATCGTGGTTGGGCGTGTTTCGACCATGGAGACAGTTTGCGCAGGTAGGAGGGCCCCCATTTTTTTTAACCTGACAATTTAGATTGTCATTATGTTAGCATAATGACCCTTTTTGCCACAGTGGGAACAAAGCTCTTTTTCTTTACATGATTTTGCCAAGTGGCCTAATCCCAGACACCGAAAACAATCCTTACACCCTTTGGGTTATCTCACATGCTGAGGATTTGTAAGCCCTTCTTTCTAGCCTCCAGATTTTTCATCACCTCACCCTAAAAGGATGGGGCAGTAACTCCCTCAGGTTTATCAATATGCATAACCACTAGTTTCGATGCTTTCACAACCTCAGAGCATAGTTTCTTAATCGGCAACGAATCGGACCGCTGTCGCTTACCCACGACCGCCCTGACGCCTTCAATATATCGTTGCAACCTTCGACCCACTTGCCTCTGAACCCGAGACTGAACGTACGCCGAGTTTTTTTCTTTAACATTTTTTGAGTTCCCACGAACTCTTCGATTTCGACACAGAGGCTACTAAACATCTCAATCACCAGTAATAACATCACTTGAAAGAACATTAGAAGATGTAAGTCGCACCAATAACTCTTTCAGTGCCATTGCCTCTGACTTCTTTGCCTTCGTTGGTAGAAGGATCTGCTTGCTTTTACTAGTTGCAGGACCAAACAATCCCTCCATTAACTCTGCTTCTGAATCAAAATCCGAACCCTTTGGGCCCTGAGCTACCATATCTCCTTTCTCCTTAACCTCTCTTTCTTTGACTTTTCTCTCCTGACGCATCTTACTTTCCACTCTTTTTCACTTTCTATTGTGCACAGCTTGCACTTTAGATTCACACATTTTTTGTGGTTTCTCCGCTTGCGATGCCTTTCTCCAGAGATACCCCGGAGAACTTTATCCTTCCTCCAACTTGCGTTCACTACTCATGCTAAGATAACGAATAAAACACTAACAGGCTAAATGTTCAAACAGTGAAGAATAAAAAATACTATAAACAAAACAGAACAACCAATCAAAACACACCTTAACGTAAACAAAATAAATGAACCAATCAGATGAACAAAGATGGCTACCGTTGCTAGGCTGTAACCAACGAAACCAACGGTATTAATAAACTACAACTAACTAAAATAAAATATAAACTCAACGGACAAATCACTTGTAATAAAAGAACAAACAACAAAACCTCAAAAGAAGAACCCCTTAAATATTTAACAACTAGTAACCACCACTCATAAACAAATAGCCCAGAGAGCCTAGGCTATCCGAGCAATCAAACTAAATTAACTAAAAACAAATATTATAATTAAAACACAAACTAACTCAAAATTCAAGCAACGAAACCCCTACTGAACGAAGAAACTAAACTGAACCATAAATAACCGTAAATATAAAAATAATAAAACTTTTCAGATCAGAAGTTACAACGGTACTTGCCAGAATTGCGTGTTTTTCTCTATCTTTGACAATCTTCATAATGTTAATAAATTTTCAATTAAAGCAGAAAATAAAGGAAGATTAGAAAATAAAACTAATAAACTGCCAAAGGTTAGTGTTTTACCCGGAACTGAAGGAATATACGAATAGTTTAAATGGTAATTGTGGTTTCACATTAATAAAGGGTATTTTCAGAATCGGAACTAATTAATTTAGCTTCTTAATAAGTTAGCTGTAATACAAATCTATTTTGTATGTGTACAAAGAAGGAAGACGATAATGTGCATTGTTTAGCTGAATAGTGCATTGTTTAGCCGATTATATCAGAATTGAAGAGGAAATAATTTTGAAAATAGAATCTTTATGTTAACTGTATTACAACAATATTTAAATGGAGAAAAGTAGTTGCTTTTAATTTATTTTGGAAAGTACGCTTGAAATTATTTTTATAAATTATTCAGTTACAAAGGAAATTTTTTATATTTTTTATTTAATATCATTCAAATTTAAAGCTGTTAAGTGATTGTTACTAAAAATTTAAAGATCTAATTGTATCCCTCTGTTTTATCAATAGCAGTAAAATAAATATTTCTTGTATACATGAGGGACTTTCGATCAAGTCCCTCAAACGATCAGCTGGATATAATAGAGCCGATTACGCAAGGCTTTAATATGAATACTGCTAATGATTAATGAATAAAGACCATAGTTGATTATTACATAACTATTGTAATAGTTATGTAATACAAAAATTTTATATTGAATATTGCACTTAGTTTATTCAATAAAGAATTATTATAATTATTTAAACAGACCAAGTACAAAACGTTTATAAAATTCTGTACATAGGAATCTGGAAGTGATATAACTGTCAATAAATTGGAGAATTTAAAACTTTGATATTTTCATTCAGCTATGTTATAAAATATATGATCAGTAATTGAAATTATTTGCTTCATACAATTGATATAGAAAAAATTATTGCAAAACGATTTAACTTTTCATTTCTACAACTTAATTAATAAAATAAAAATTAATATCATATAAATACTTACTGGTTTTGTTCGATTAAAATCTCGCTATAAAATGATTGTAAAAATCATGATAGAATGTAACTTTAAACCCATCCTTTACCCTAAGTATAGCCTAACCTAGTTTCTTAATCAAAAAACTCCTTCAGTTGAAAATAAAAATTTAGAAATATTGAAAACAGTGAAAAAAAGATTTAGGAAAAGGATTAATCACACTATTAAAATATAGTTAGTGTATATATTTTAATAATTTTTTAGGTTCTTTTTTTAGAATACCAGAGATTTCAGAATTGAAAAACGTCTTGGTAGTATAGAGATCTGTCCTGTCGACTTCAAAGCCCTTTGAAATGTAACCTAAATGCAAGTACTTTTAAGGGGTACACGGATTTCAAATAAATATGGTAAATCTTGCGCCGGAAACATAACAGTTTAAAAATATTTGACAGAGAAGAGTTTAATTGTGATATCCGGATGGTATTGAATTATTACGTGAAGGCATTTTACTGAACAATTTGAAGCAAGCAAAAGGCAAAAATGGAGAATTATATCACGCCAATTTATTGAATTTCTGGAAAATGTTTATAGTGGTAGTGAAAGATAATTTACAATGGATAATAAAAAGGTGAAATCTTTCACCTGTTGTTTTTAGTTTATGTTTGAATGTTGCCATAAATTTAAGGAAACGAGATTTTGATCATTACTGATACTTAAACAAAGAAAATTGTATAGTTTGTCTTAATTATGGTGATGACTATATAAAATTAGTAGCGACATTTGTGTTAGTTAATCCATACTTTGACGTGATAATCCTATCGACCCTCCAGATTTTTTAAAACTACATGTGGAAGAATAAAATCTAGAAATATAAAATAAGGAAAAGAAGTAGATGGAATTCTTGGGGAATTTTCTTAAATTATGTAAATTGATATGGAATAATCGAGGTATTGAACAAGTTAAAGATTATTAAAATTTTTTCGATGTTTATTTTTATATTTTTAGAGATTGGTGGATATCAATTACCAGAGTATGGGTAGTAGAATTAAATATAACTTAAAAAGTTCAGGTTTTTTGAAATCTTAATAATTAAATTTTACGAAAATATGGCCTTTCCTGCTAGTATTTATGGTAATGATTAAGTGGTGAGTGTTATCTGGTAACTTTGAATATAAAAAGTCTGTGAGCTCCAGAGATGCACATTCTAAGGACGTTTGACAAGCAAACACCACTTGAGAAATACAGAAATAAAAGGAAGACTGACCTCCACAGCATTTTTGAGAAAATTGTTAATTAATTTATAAGAATATTGATAGCTAATGATGGATGATGTGGAAATAATAGAGGATGGCAGAATATCTTGGAGGGTTTTCTTATAGATTCCACAGGGGTTGTAAGATCTTACATGACCAAGAAAGAAATGGACAGATCAAATGGGAAGTCGCAAGAGATATTAAACTGGTGATTTAAGCAGAGGTAGTCATTAATAGGAATTTAATAATTTAACTACGAATATCAAAGCCTATAATTTCTATGATCTTAGTAAATTCAGTTTTTATAAATACAGTAAATTAAAAAAAATGTTTCCTATCAATGAAAAAACAAACATTCAAATAACGATTATCACGGGGTGAAAACGTGGGCGGCGTGGTGCTGATTGAAAATTTTTTTTGTTGTTTTGGCTAACCTGATCATTCACTATCTTTTCCTGATGAGTAATAATCCTAGCTATTTACGCCACTCGGTTATCACCGTCGAGAATGTATATATTTCCGTTTTTTCTCTTAGGTTCGGATAAAAACGATATCGTGCTTTTACGTGCCTTGCGTGCTTTTACGTTGGTCTGTTTTAATTACTTTCAGTTCTTCTAATGTTCTGCATTGCATTATTCTTTTTAATTGTGGGTATTGGGAAAAATAAAGTTCGTGTTGATAACATTTTAAAAGAATTGAGCAGTGAAGAGACTGAGTGTTAGTCTGACTGACTGTTAGTGTTGAGGAAGGTAATCAATCGGCTTCTGAAACTCTGACTGCAGTGAATCAATAACTGATTCTGACTGCAGTAACATCAACGACCAGGTTTTAGAGCAAAATTCTGAACCAGAGAGTTCTGACTCGGAACAAAGTAACAAAGATTTGGGAGAAATTCAACGAACTGGTCTGATGAACGTATGAAAAAATTAAAAAAAAATTGGTATTTTAGACCTATAAGAAAACCATCCAAGTACGTCACCAGAATATATAACCAAGCTTCCCGAGCCTATGGTTGAAGCAAGAAATACAAAAACTGAATTGAAATACTGGAGTCTTTTCTCACAGACGTCGTAATGCATCGTGGAATTTACTAATAGAAAATAGAAATTACATAAGGAAACTATTTTAGGACAAGAGATGCTAAGAAAATAGATTTCGCAGAAATTAAGTCGTTGCCTGGATTGCTTTATCTTTGAAGAGTCATACATTCTGCTAGAAGAAATCCCCATTATGTGTGGAGAACTTTGGTGCTTATGGTGTGGAAATATTTCGGCTAATGTCTGGTGTAAATCGATATAAGTTTCTCTTACGGATGCTGCGATTTGATGATATCACCGACGTAAATAGACTGCAAAGAAAGGACGAAGATAAAATGCATTGCTTCAGAGAAATTTTTGAATAGGTCATCATAAAATGTAAAAAATATTACACCCATAGTACGTATATGACGTTGGAAAAAATATTACCCCATTTTCGATGAGCATGCAGCTATATGGTTTTAATGCCCAAACAGCCAGGAAAATACGGAATTAAAGTTTGGGCGCGAACCGATGCACATACTTATTACTCATCTAAACTTGGAAGATTTTGTCAGCTTAAGCAAAGAGGTTATACGTCAGCACGGAGATAACAGCCACTGTGGAACGATTGATTCAACACATCGGTAAAGGAAGGAATGTAACATGTGACAATATCTTCACCTCAGTTTCTTTGACAGTAAGCCTTTTCAGTATGGCTTCACCATTATTGGCACATTGCGGAAGGATAAACCAGATATTCCACCATTTTGTATTGAACAAAAAAAAAGAAAGACCAGTCAGTAGCTGAATTTGGATTTGAAAATAATATGACTGTTTTTCGTACAAGGTAACGCAGAATAAAATTGTGTATGTTCTTTCATCAATGCATGTCCATGATGCAATCCACGAAGAAACGTATAACAACATTCTTACGAATGTTGGAGGGGTAAATATTCATGTAATTTTCAGGCGTAACAATAACTTAGACAAAAAATCATCTAGGAGAAAATTTTTAATAAGATTCAGTAGATTTCTAATGGAACAACAAGCTAAGCGACTAATTCACGCGAACCATATTCCCAATATTATATGATGTGATTACGGAATCTGTATCGATTCCCTGAAAATAACGTACTACCATCACTTCCAGAAGATGAGCAAGGTTCTCCAGCGAACATAAGAAAAATTTGTGTTTTCTGCCCATCTAAAAAACCCGTAAGACAATAGTTATTTATAAAAGGTTTCACGAGGGGCAATTGTGGGGAATCACTGAGACGATACGTAAAAACTGCTTTCAATCAGGTGGTGAATGAACAATTTTTATATTATTTTTGTAATACTTTTTTCATAAATATATTTTTATAGTATCATTTTTATAACATTGTTTTTGTAATACTATTTTTAAGAAACTAATGTATAAATAATTAATAATATTATCAAAATTCTTGTGTTATATTTTGTAATTTTTTAAAAAGATAAATTGTATGTTGTAACAAAAATTAATAAATGTTTAAAAAAATAAAAGATCTTTACAAAAATTAAAAACAAATGTTCGAAAAAAAATAATAGATGATTTTTTACGTTGGTAGTGCTGAGCCATCCACGTTAAAAAATTTACTCGTTTCATCTCTAGTTAAGTAAAAAAAATAAAATAAAAACATAATAATAAAAAAGGATTATTTGCAATTTTAACGTAAATTTATTTCTCGAATTTCGCCAGCCAAGACGGCTTTATTTTTACACAAAATTAATATTTATAGCGCATCTATTTTCCTTTACACGCATGAGTGTATGTATACGAATTTATGAGCATAAGTCTAAAGAAATAGAAAACTGGAGCTCAAACTAAAGGTGAAACAGCAGGTACAGAAAATAGCTAGGCCCAAAATTAAAAAAAAAAAAAGTACTAATATTTATCTCTGCAAGTTATTTTTTTGACAGTAGCTAATCAAAGTGGTGTGATTATACATTATTTTTATGAAGATTAATAAAAAAATATTGTATAAATAAGTATAATTACAATAATTTTAATATTTTAGCTTAAGAGCACTCCAGAATTATTCTGTTGTTATAAAAATTGATGTTTAAAAAATATTTTGAAAAAAAATTAAATAAAAGAAAAAAATATTGTCAATGCCAGTAGAATATACGCCGAGTAGAATATCACTTTAAATTAATATGGTTTTAGGATTTAAAAAAAATGTTTTTGTCTTCAGTCATTTGACTGGTTTGATGCAGCTCTCCAAGATTCCCTAACTAGTGCCAGTCGTTTCTTTTCGGTATACCTCCTAAATCTTAAATTCCTGACAATTTGTTTTACATATTCCAAACTTTGCCTGCTTGCACAATTTTTCCCATCTACCTGTACCTCCAGTATCAAAGCGACTATTCCAGGGCCCCCTTAATATGTGGCCTATAAGTCTGTCTCTTTTTTTAACTATATTCTTTCTTCATCGATTTGCCGCAGTACCTCTTCATTTGTCACTTCATCCACCCATCTGATTTTTAAGATTTTCCTATGGCATCACATCAAAAGCTTTTAATCTTTTCTTCTCAGGTACTCCAATCGTCCAAGTTTTACTTCCATATAAAGCTACGCTCCAAATATATTCTTTCAAAAACGTTTTCCTGATGTTTAAATTAATTTTTGATTGACTGAAAGCTCATTTCGCTTGTGCTATTTGGCATTTTATATCGCTCCTGCTTCGTCCATCTTTAGTAACTCTACTTTCCAAATAACAGAATTGTTCTACTTCCATTCTTTTTCTTTTTTTTATATTCAGTGGTCCATTTATTTTATAAAAGATAAATAAAATTAAGTAAACAACTTGAATGCAATATATAATAATAAAAACATATTATTTATATCTTATTAAGTATTATGAAAATATTATAGAACGAAAAAAATTCTCCTCTTTGTTTCTAATAGAACAGAAACTTATCAATAAATTAATATTGGTACACTAATCAACAGTATACTGTCACAAAATTGGAAATAAATAATTTGAGAGCTAATTTGGGACATTAATGTAAACGTATGTCAGGAAAGACTTTGACGGTTAAAAAAAATAATTTGCCCTAATTTTTGCTCTAAGGATAAGATGAAGCCATATTGAAATTCTTATGACTCAAATTAAAGAAAAAAAAAATAATTTTAAATATATTTGGTCTGAAAGATTGAATACAAGAGGTTTCAAAACTTTATCTTCAAGAAAATTGTTGTCTAGCCTAGAAAATTGGTGCTTGCCTTAAATAATTTTTTTTAAGTTGTTAATAAAGGAATAGAATTTGTAGATAATTTTATTCTGAAAAAATTATGTTAAAGTCAAAAAAATAAATAAATTCAAGTTTTAGAAATTTGATTTTAATTCAAAACAAATAAGACCAAATATGGCAGAAAAAGTAAAATTTTAAACCAAAAAAACATATCCTTCTTAATGATAAAAAATTTAGCTATTGATCTCAAAATACATAAAACACAATAAAAGAATAAATCTGAAAAAGAAGAAAAATTACATTAATAACTTATTATAAGCTTTTATTTAACTTGCTTTAGATATAATCAAATCTTGCAACTGCTTTATCTTTTGATCTATTGTATTAAAATCAATGAAATTTGGTACACGTATGTAACTTCGATGACAATACAATATTACAGTGTTAGAATTTGGATATGAACCCCCCCCCCCCACCAATTGTTATTTTTATCACAATCTTTTCCAATAAGTATTTATAAACATTTGCTGTATTTTAAAATATATTTTTTTTTAGAATAATCTGAGGTTGTTTAGTATATGTATATACTTTATTTATCTGTAATAAAGTAACTCAAGTTTTAATTCTTTGATGTTCAAATTTGCACCGAGATGACTTTCAGGGTTAATAAGATTAAAAATAAAAATAAAATTTAGAAATCTTGCACAAAGTTATTACATTTTGACGGTAATCTGAAAAATTATTAATTATTATCATTATTATAATTGTAATCGTAATTATGAATTCATTAAATAAAAATTCATAATTAATTAAAATGAAACTTTTAGCGGAAAGAGTGCGTTCAATTTGGCTTAGATTACAAGCAGAATTCTAAGATGAACTTCAACTATGTGAGAACACGTACAAAGAAAGCGATTGGGTGCATTTTCCCAGATTGTTACTTGTAGCTAGTCAGTCTCAACTGGAGAGGTTCCAGCAGACCTTTCTGCCTCCTCGCGTCGTTATTGAAAATGAAACTGAAGATTAATTGTTGTAAAAATAAATTTTGTGTTGTTTTAAATAAATTATAAAAACTGCGCCACGCCTTTATTTAACTAAATATTTTCATTACTTTTAATTTTAAAATTTAATAATTATTACATTTATTTATTTTTTTATTTATTAGATATTTATATAATTTATTTATTTTTTACTTTTCAGTGCATTTTTATATTTGTTAATATATTATATTTTTTGTTTAACATTCTCAATTTTATTTAATTCTTATTTTTTACTTTTTAGAGGATTTTTCTAATTATATTATTCTCCGATCTTGATAGCAGTATTTGTACAAAGATTACATTTAAATAAAATCTAATACAGATCATACAATACATTAATATTACAGAATAATGACCACTATTAATAAATTGAATTCCTGATACTGTATTTCTCAAAAAAAGTAGTTGTTTTCTAAATCAATTTTTTAATTTAAGATATTTTTCGAAAAAATTTAACACTGATAACATAAGAGATAAAATTAGCTTAAGATAGTTGTCCGTATTTAAGCTAATATTTATTTTTACTTGTTCTTCAAATATTAAAATATAATTTTCACACGTAGTTATTAAAATATTAACTATAAAAATATCCCAATATTAACCAAATTTCAGCAATATTATTTAGGTTAACATTATTCTATGTAGTATTTTTTTTTTCAAAAGTATTATAACGATGATCAATAATGACTGAATAAGTTTACATGAACATTATTTTAATTAAAAAAATTTAGAATAAATATGCAATGCTTGGCAATATAAAATACTCACGTAGTGAAATAGAATCTTTGTAACTCTTTAAATAAAACGATGCTTTTATGTCAGGCAGATGAGTTTTTACAGAATCGGTTTTTACAAAAGTTTTTACAAAAAATTCAGTCCAAAGAAAATCACACACACACAAATATATATATATATATATATATATATATATATATATATATATTCTCACAATACTTAAAATCATGAATTGCATGTTTTCGTTTTTATTATTTTAGATTTCCAAAATAAAACATGATAAATTAAATCGTTTTTCGTGAATCAAAATTCACGTAAATTATTCATTTAGTTTAATCATTAGGTGAAGCCTAATGAGTAACTGAAATATGATAATTTTTCTTAGTAATCAATTGAAGTGAGGATAAATTAAAAAAAGATCCATTTAAAATAGAAAAGTATAACTATTAATTCTAGAGCGATTATTTCCTGCTCAGAATCACATATGGATTTCTAATAGCAGAATTCATATGATATTTATGACATATTTAGAACTGATTATAACAAAATACTCCAACTGTATGTTTGAAATACAATATTGGAAAGGTAAAGTAGGCACAGGTGAAAGACGTGGTGGTTATATATATATATATATATATATATATATATATATATATATATACGAAGTAAGTAAAAAAATTAACAATAAAATAAATCTGAGAACTGATTAAAGGAAAAAAAAATAAGTGGTTCATAAAATAATTTTCATTTTTGAAAATTGTTCTATTGTACATTGAAAGCATTGTACATTACATTTTTAGATGAAAGAGAATTGTATATATTATTTAATTTGCTTCAATCCAAGGAAAACATTGTAAAATACGTATTGTGTGAGATAACTGAAGCATACAAATTAAAAACAATCCGTAAAAACTTTTGGAAAAGGAGTATAATTTAATATCTAAAACAACTATATATATATATATATATATATTTAGAAAGCTGACGTTTTATAAATAAATATGAGTTTTTAATGTGAATTTCTTTTACAGGTGGTTGGTTATTTTAGGTATAAAAAGTTAATTTTAAATAATAAAACACTCATCCGGATTCGTCATTTCATATCTACAGAATTGTGTTGAATTTCAACTAAAGACCTAATAAATTGTTTACTTTTCCAGCAGGGATAATACTTATATAAATATAAATAAGAAAGATTCATTCTTTTTAAAATAAATATATCCTTAACCAAAAGTAATTAATTGCTAGAACGTCTGGTTTCTTCAATAAAATCTACGAAAATATTTCAATATAAAATCATATTTTTTAACAACGAATTTTTTTGCCATTACTTATTTTAATAATTTGATGCTATCATCTATTCTATAATTTGAAGCCATTGATTTTTAATTATCTTTACATTGATCTTTATTACATTCTTAATTAAATACTCTATTCTAATTTTTGTTATTGATTATGGTAAATTTCATTCTACACAATCCTTTACGAGAATTAATTTTCCGATCGTATCTATCTTAATATCCATTTTTATAACAATGTGCTACAAACATTTTTATCCTTCTACAATCTATCTAATACTCTTCATTCATCTAATAACTTTGTTCTATAACAAATATCACCCATACTGGAGTATAGGTTGAAAATTAATTTTTCTGATTGAATACCTTATAATAAATGTAAAGTTAGATTTATTATTTTGTAAATATTAATTATTCATAAATATATAAAATAAAATATAAACAAGAATCCAGTTTATCCAATTAATTTTTTAAACAGATAAATTAAATAAATAAATAAAATAAAACAGACTCTTTGCAACAAGTCTACTCTGAATACCCCTGATTCAGAGTAGAAATCTTTTGTTCTTTTTTAATTTTACTTTGATAAAAGAATTCTTTCAGTTTTAATTTTACTGGCTCTCGTAATTCAAATTACTTCACTGTTGTTTCCCGCCATTAGGTTCTTCTCCTTCATGTTATTTTGCTGCTAGCCTTTATTGTCTGCCGATGAGCATTATCACATTTTTTTATTTTCCTTATTGTGTACAAGGGTGTCGTTCATATTTAAGAAGACGTGATGAAACGTTTCTGAAGGGAGAAGGAATGTCCAGCCACTTACTGAGCTAAATAGTCTATTTTTTGTTTTTTTCTTTCGTTTGTTTTTTGGTTTATTTTTTCACTTCTTATTCTTAATTTAAATAGTAAACTTACCGTTTTAGTCTCCGAATTGCATTTTTTTTTTTTACTTTTTCTTCTAAAACGTTTTTATTAGAAGTTCTATTCACGGGTGCTCCAATGCTCCAACACTTTTTTCTTTTCTATTTTTGGTGCCTTTTCAAGTGGGCTTTCGATTTGAGAATGTTCAAACATTGGGAACACTACATCTTTTAGTTCATCCAGGTTTCCATTTTCGATCCAAAATGTATCCTTCTTGGGTTACAAAATGTAACTTCTTCGTGGGTTTTCCTTTTATCTTGATTCTTTGCTTCCGATTATTTCTTCTTTGGTTTTAAGTCAATCCTTTGTTTGGGTTGCAATGCCGTAATTTTTTGTTCATTGACGTTGGACTTGAAGAAACGTTTTCTCCTTGGTTTTTATATTTATTTATAGGGAACTTTAGATATTGATTTGGTAAAACCAGAAGAAAGTTATTTTTACTAATAACTTTATTTAAGTATGAGTGATTGTGCTTTCCCTTTTTTCTAAATTTGTTTCTTGATTGTCTTTTATTTTTAAATACGGTCAACATTCACTTCTTGTTCTACAATTCTTCTCTATTTCTTTAACTTTTTGATAGTGTCTATTCATTGTTTTATACTTTTGATTGTGATTATTTTTTCTTTCTCTTTTATAGTTTGGTGGTAAGTATTCATTGTACTGAATTTGTTGTTCTCATTGAATTTATGACAAATTTCAAAATGAAGTCGTGGAAGACGGAGGAATTTAATCACCTCTATTTCATTGTGGTAGGAAGAATGTGAAGAGTTACACTCGTGGACCGGTTTCAACGGATATTGGACTCCGTAGAGTCCTTTTCATTGCCTCTCTTACTTTCATACACCGCTTCTATGGGGCAACCTCTCTATCAGCCTCGTTATTTATTGATGCTTTATTCTGGGGCCTACTTTTTGTTAATTTTAGATAGTTTGTTGAATTGCATTTTGGGCAACATTATTAATTCAAAAAAAAAGTTTTAAATACAATTTTGAAATTTAAAGACTTATGAAACATAAACATAAAGACTTATAATATTATGCAATCATTACGCTCGTGAATTGAGTTAAATACGGTTAATAGCCTAATATTAAAAATTATCGTTATTGCTTTCTTCTTAAATAAATAAAGATTCGGCTTTATTTTGACATCTTAACCGACAAACAGGTTTAACTCGATTTCTTTAAACATAAACAAGCAAGTCGATTTTATAGATGAAGTGAGTCTTTGTTCACAATAAAATTAGTGAATATGTGTCTATCTGATGTGTGAAGATCGCTTTCAAGGAAAGTTTTTTACCATCTGATCAGGATATAGCAACAGATTCCTTTATTTCCTAAATAATATAGCTAAAATTGAAGGGGAAGTATGGTGATCAGAAAAAATGGGTATCTGGTTTTTTTGCAAATCTTTACGTTTTGAAGTCCAACGTTTTGTTCGTGCAAAATTAGGTTTTTATTTATGTCCAATATCATGATATCTTTTCATATACCGTATCCTTACAAAAAAATACAAATGTTCTCAGTAGAGGACATTTATTTTAGTAATTCTGTAATGTTCTCATCTTATGACCGAATGTTTTATAAAATATCAAAATTTTTTAATATATTAAAAATTAATACTATTAAGCCGACAGTAAAAATTATTTAATTAAAATTCAATTTACCCGAGTATAATGAAAATTTGCTTTAGTGATAACTTAGTTAAAAGCATCTGGATTTAAAACTTAACTGAATGAAATCAATTTATTTATTAAAGTTTTCACTCCTCTCTACGCTCTGCCATACGTTTACAGATTCGCAGAAACACAAACACACGCACATAAATATTAGTGTACCTATATACTAAATACATGAATACGCGAAAACGTTTACTTTCTAAAACCAGGTTTATAGAGTATTTCTCGTACAATGTTTTCTCACAGTAATATTAATGATTAACTGACTTGATTGTTCAATTCATTATTAATTTAGCAATTATTAAAATAGCAACTGCTGTAAACATTTCTGTTTAAAATTATACAGTCATTTATATTATCTAAAATTGTTAAAGTTTATTAAAAATGTAAATGAAATTCTTTTTCAGAACAAAAATAAAATATACTATTGTTACAATTTAAACGAGTTTTTGAAATAATTCATCTTTAAAATTCTTTCAATTTAAATAACAAATTATACGGTGTTCTCAATTGTCAGTAATTCTGGGAAGCGATTTTACTTATATTTCTTTTTTTTAATAAAGTTTTCGTAATGGAGTTCTGTGAAGATATTTAAACTACGATTTCCGCTTTTAACACCTTGCAGTCTGAACACAATAGTAGACTTGAATTCAATATAAATACTTAGTTAAGATGCACCTTGAAAAATGTTTAAAAAAAAAAATGATTTACCAAGAAAGTGGAGTTTTCCTGTTTTCCTATAATAAATTTACAATTTAATTTTTGCAAAATACTTCCCAAAAGGAACTGAAAAGTTAAATCTGCATTTTTATTTTAAATGCAATAGACATTAAACAATTTCATCAGCGAGAAAAAACTGCACTTCCGGTAGAAAAGCTTGGCATTATTTTTTTTTTTTTTATTAGATTATTTGTACTAATTTTTTCTACCGCTATAACAAATATTATAATTACTGAAATTTTGATGAAAATACACATGTAAAAGAAAAAATATTTGGACATTTTTGTTGTATCAAAAAAAAAAACATAAAAAATAATGCATGCAATATTTGATATCGGATATATTGCACAATCATTAAATCATAAATAAAAACATTATATCAATATGGCATAAATGATTCAAGATATAGTTTTAGATATACACATAAACATTTTTTTTGGAAACTTCAATCGATTTTAAATATTTTTTGTTGTTAAACATTTCTCGTTAAATAAAATATCTTTGAGAAAAAGTTGAATGTTTTATTCTTTAATCTATTATTATAAATCTTATTTTGGCTCAAGAAGAAATACGAGTTTTTAAAAACATTTGTCTTAGAATTAAAAAAAAACTATCTACCACTTGCCTGTTTATCTTAGTAGTAAATGAAGAAATGGCAGGACTAATGAAAAATAATTCTCTTTAATCTTCATAAAAATTGGGAGAAGTTTTAAGAAGCACGTAAAAACATATTATGAAAATCGAATATCATCTCGCTGAAGTTTGTAAGAATTAAGTACTGTAAAATACTTCCAGTATTTTAATAAAATATGTTTACATTTGGTATTATATTATCATATAACTAATTATTATGACCAATGAAAATATTGATGCCGGCATTTCTGAAAATCCACCAAAAATAACCGAACCATCATAATAAATACATTCTTAGAAATTGATAGTGCTAGATTTTAAGTGCATGATTTTATCACTCTTTTAATTTGGTTCGTGTAATTTCAGAATTTATTTTTAATAGTTCAAGATCCATTTTACGGATAAATTAAAAATATTAATTAATAGTTTTTTAATCACGCGTAGTTTCTTTATATGACTTCCGGTAAAGATTATCATTTTTTTACAGGTTAATTCCTCATAAAAAAATAAGAAGTAACATTAATTTGGCAGTCAGGTATTGCTTAATAGGAGATAAATAAAACGGCGTTGTCTGAATGCTAAAAAATAGCTTATCATCACTTATAATACGAGATAGTAATAAAATACGAGTAATCAAAATATAAGAAAAGTAGAAAAGATATTTATGGCTTAGCTAATGGGGTAAAATTATGATAAACATTTAGATCTGTATGAAAATGTATAGCCATCGGTCAATAGAATTCGTATAACTTAAAATGCAGATTAAATGAGTAACAAACAAAATTAACATTCTTCTGAGCGTAGTTCGAAGAATAAATTTCATGATGTTGGTAGAAACACTCAAGGTAAGGCACATTTTTCAGACGGAAAAGTATAACTTTTTAAAGTGCACAAGAAATCAATAATCGCTGTCTGAAAAGCATCTGTCAAACTCTTTGATCATGATCAGTACATTTGTGCAGTTCCTAATAAATGCCCACGACATATGTATGTATTATTATTATATCGTAAATTACCAACCAAATATTAAACAATTAAACATAATTATATAACAGGCATTTCGTTTGGCTTATAACCCTGAGCAAAACGCTGTACAACCATAATCATTATAAATATTAATTCTTAATTATCTTAATCGTTCAATTGTAATCAAACGATTATGGTAATTTGTTTAGGATTTTTAACAAAAAGCTTTGTTGAGGTTTCTTAAAATTGTTCATATTTTATTATACATAAGTTTACTTTTGCAGCTACACTACCGGCAAAATATAATTTTCAAAATTTTATGAACATTTTACTTTCCCAGCGATTAGAAGAGCTATATTAAAGATAATCATATCAAAAATAGGATATCGGGTTTTCTCCTAATCTTTAAGTTTTAGGGACCGAATAGTTCGTCTAAAAAAAAAAAAAAAAAAAAAAACATATTTATGTACGTATGTGTGTGTCGCTTTTGGTCTTTTATCTCAGGATTGACCGAACCGATTTTCTTCATATTTGACTCAAATTTATTTTTTAATATGATATCGATCATATTAATTTTTTCGAAATTCATTAAGAGGGAAGGGAATACCATGAAAAAAACAATTTCGATTTCTTTAGAGGCATTCTAGATAAATATAAACTCCGGACCAAAAGTGCAGAAAAACTTTTTGAAAATCTCTTTTTCTTATTTTATCCTTTATTGAAGGGGATTATAGACTTAGGAAAAACTTTACTCAAGGAAATTTTTAAGCTTAGCATATACGAGGTGTGTGAGAAAAGTAATGAGACTGACTTTTTACTTTATTTTTTTCAAACAACAATATTATCCCCTTCAAAGTAGTTCCTTTGGGCAGCTTTACACCGGCGGAATCATTGTTCCCACTCCTGGTAGCAGCGCTGGAAGGCTTCAACTGGTAGGCTTTAACTGGTCGGTCACAGTCTATTGAATTTTCTCCAGAGTTCCAAAATAACGTCTTTTTAAGACATATTTCAGTTTCGGGAAAAGGAAAAAGTCACAAGACTCAAATCAGGTGAATAGGGAGGTTGAGGAACCGTAGGAATGTGTTTTGAGGTCAAAAATTCCGTGATTGAAATGGCCGTGTAACAAGCGGCATTAACATGATGAAGTATTCACTTGTCTGGTCTCACGCGAATCACTCTTTTCCTGAGCCTTTCAAGGATACCTTTGTAAAACACTTGGTTGACAGTTTGTCCTGGAGGAACAAATTCTTTATGTACGATACCTCTACTGTCAAAAAAGCAAATCAGCACGGTTTTGATCTTTGATTTGCTCATTCGACATTTTTTCAGTCGAGGAGATGACGGAGTGTGCCACTATTCGCTTTGCCACTTTGTTTCAGGATCGTAATCAAATACCCAGGATTCATCACCTGTGGTCACACGATTGAAGAATTCTTGGTCATTGTCAATCCTCTCAAGAAGATCAACGCACACGTTTCTTCGATTGTCCTTCTGTTCCGTTGTGAGGTTTTTCGGCGCCAGTTTCGCACAAACCTTTCGCATGTCCAAATCGTCTGTCAAAATTTGATGTACGGTGAAAGTGTTTAAATTTAATTGTTCACGTATCGTCCTTATTGTTAAACGACGGTCTGATCTCACAAGAACCCTCACGTTTTAGTCAAATTTTGAAGTTGAAGGTCTCCCTGAGCGAGGTTGATCTTCGTTTTCTCGGTCTTCCAAAAATGATTTGTGCCAGCGGAAAACTTGTGCTCTTGATAAGAAATGTTCCCCATAGGCGTGTTTTAACTTTTCAAAGGTCACACTCGAGGATTCCTCAAGTTTAACACAAAACATGATTGCACAACGTTGCTCTAAATTCCGATGCTCCATTTTCGTAACACACAACAAAAACACAACTTTACTGATGGCGCTGTCAAAAATAATGTGTTAGCTGAACGGAGTTGAAACTCGTACTGAGCATGTGGACGGGATGAACAAACCGGTCTAGCACAGACCGGTAGACACTACGTTGCCAGATCACACGCAGTGTTACCAATGTCATTACTTTTTTCACACACCTCGTTTATGGATATTTTAAAAATACTTCCTTAAAATTTATTCTCCACCTCTACGAATATATATTCGTTTTTTGGCTCTAGCTTTTTTAATTTTTATTAAAATTTTTTTTTTAAGTTCTTCATCACTACAGTGGCTATTAAAATTAATTTACCTCCGGCATCTGTATTATATTCTGGATCGAAAATGAGAAGCAATTTTTTTGATCACTTTCATTCAAGTTATAATTTATTTATATATTTCAATACTTCAAAAAATCCTGTTTAATTTTTTTTTTTGTTAGACATTACTTCTTTATAAATAAATTTTTCCCAAATTTTCCCCACAAAGTAACAAAGTTCTTAAAATAAAATTGGTTTTATTCGAAATTTGGAAATATTGATGATCAAATTCTATTTTGGTAGTCATGACTACTTGACCTGCGTAGTCATGTAATAAAACTCATATAATACTTTGCCAGAATTTTTTACGTTAACATAAAAAATTAAAACTCTTAATATGACTCATTACTCTAATCTTTGATGACACAAAATTAACTAACTGTAGTTAAGCATCTTTTATGGTCAAACTTTCTCTTACAACCCACCACAAGTCTTTTGAGTTTTGCACAGCGGAAAACTTTTAATGTTAATTTATTAGGTGTAAAATTTATTATATCGTTATAAATTTTACATTAGTTTAAGTTAAAAAATAAAAAGATTTGAAATTTCCATTGAGATTTATAGTTAAGGATTAATTTTATCCGACTATTTTCACTTATCAGAACTCCTTACTAGCACTTGTAACAACTTGAACGTATTTTTTTTAATTTCCTTTACTATCTACGTCATAGGTGTTGTTCTATAACTAGTACTAAATAAACCAAATAATTTGTTTTGTGCTAAGAAAGGCTAAGTGCACTTATCAATTATAACAATGCCTTATTTATATTTTTAGAAGCTATTGTATTAACATTTAATCAACGTTATATTTTATTTTAAATAATTAAATTTTTATATAAATTGCTAGTACGATTATTGATTTTTTTTGAAAACGGTGCTTCGGAATTTACATTTTAAATTCAGAATAAAGTTTTTTATTGATTTAATGTTTACAACTAAAATTTGTTTTACACTTCATATTTTTATACACATTGTAATCGCTAGATTGTTACGGTATTCTGTATGTATGTATATATATATATATCCCGTATATAACATCAACGTAGATTTCTAAGCTTACTGGGGAAAGGATTGGCAACAGGTCGTCTCTGGGCCCCATTCCGGTGTAGTATCTGCTACGACGACACACAGCTGAAGCTTTTCTGTTTGCTCTAGATAAAAACCAGTATTCATATATTTCTATTTTTAGACGGGTATTCTATTTATTATTTCATTAAAGTTAAATATTTTCGAAAAGATAAATTTTCTAATTAAACCGATCTTTTAATAAGTTATAATATAAATGGATGTAAGGTGTTCAAAATATTCCGAATTCTCAACCGAATTGAACCCTTCTCCTACCACATAACGGTGGACGGATCAATGTGGCACCCCCACTACTGTGTTTAGCAAGCGTGACGTCATCAACCCCATTGATTCAACAGTCTGTGACTCAACTCTATGTTGTGTTACGATTATAACGCATCACAACCACCAACCATTCTGAAATAAGATATAAGAACAACCACCTACTGTTCAGAACCGGCGGGACTACCAACATTACAAACTGTAACAACACGTCTAATAATAAAACAGCCAGATAGTATTTCAGTTAATTATATTTATGTCGGCCATAAAACTTTAAATACAACTTATTGATAAACAACGTTACCCGATATAATTATTTTCTTATCTCATTTGCTAATTACTGCATCTCGTACGGAATATCTGGTTCCCTTAATTAAAATATTAGATTAATTTATACTATTTTCACTCCCTTCATAAATGTTGATAATGGAAAAATATTTATTACTACTATTTTTTTTGTTGAGGTTTTAGGGGCATCGACTGCTGTAACCATTTGACCCCCCTTTCCACGTCAAAAAAAAGAAAAAAAGAAGAGAGAATATTTCTCTATCCCTGACACAATACTACCGACGTAGTCAGACGTAGTTTCCGCTTAGAAGTGATATGTTTCGCCCAAGTAAGTCGTCGATCAACATGAAAGCCCAAGTATTTACATTCTTGAGATCTCGGAATCGGAACATTGAAGATAGAAACAGGAAGACAGTGTTCCTTACAAAGGGTGTACGTGACGTGCTTTGATTTTGTTTCGTTTATTTCTATTTTCCAAACTGCAAGCCACCATTCAAAGAGAGTGATACAATCTTAAGAAAGAGAGACGCAGTAGTCGGATTTTCGTTGACAGCAAGAATTGCAGTATCGTCAGCAAACGTTGCAACTGTGATATCTGCCGTAATTGGCAAGTCAGACGTAAACAGAACATGCAAAATGGGTCTGAGAGCTTTCTTGAGGTACCCCTGATTGGAACAAATCCGTCAATACCTCTCCATGTTTACAAGGGTCTTAAAAAATTTTCCATTATCGATATCGAATGAATAAATCGTTAATAGTTGCTAGGAATTTAAATAATGTTGACCAAAACAGCCGGAGTTTATAAAGAGCAAAAATAAAAATATTTTTTATAAATTAGCCACAACGAACGTTGTTCATACAATAATAGTTCATTTTTTAAATAAATGAAAGTTTATTTAAATTTACTTTTTTTTATTTAAAAAAATCCATATTTATTTTTGCTGTGTATGATTTTAGTAATTACTCGTATTAAGAAAAAAATTACTCTAGGTAAAAATTAAAAATTTTTATGTGAATTATAATATGGAAAACATTTTTAAGTCTTTATAATTAAAATTAAATTCTGAATACAAAAAATTTCTTGATCGACAAAAATTTCAATAACATTTTTGAAAGTATTTCAGAAAATGAAAAAAATTGCTTCGTTAACCATATTTTATTTACGGTTAAATAGGTATAAATTTTTTTTATTTATGTTTTTATTAAAAATTTAGTTAACGTTTATATTAAATTATTAAGATATGACTATCTAATTTTTCTCTCACTGAGAGTGCATTGGGAATGAAAATTTTACCTAAAGTATTAAAATAAATTTTATAGTGTTACATATAGAATTTCTTAGTAACGTATTATAGTACATTATGAGAGCAATACAATAATTATTAAGCTTAGAGAAGTGTAAATAATTATAAAACCTTGTCTTTCACAATATTTAACTCTATTTTTTATGTTGTTTGATTCACTAATTTAATCTTAAAAGTAAAATATCAAAAGGGCTTTCACAATCTCGAAAGCTCGGATAATCTCCTTCGTATTTTAATTATCATTTATCTATATTATTACATTTTCTGTTTGATCATTCGTCTTAAATTTTGAAATTATTATAAAAATCGCTATAAACAATGTTGAAATACCTTATAAAACAATTTCAACTCGTATTTTAGTTATAACTTTGTAGTTTAGGTCAGGCATTTTCGCTGACTTGAAATTATAATGCCAGAATTATACCAAATAATTCGAAAATTTCTATTTAATATTTTTCTAATCTGTAATATTCTCAAAATTATTTTGCACAAAAAAAATTATAATTGTTCCACGAAAAATACTGAACAGTGAAAATTTTAAAGTGATCAAATTTAACATTCGTATAACCAATATACACTAGAAAGTTTAATTCAAATCCGTTGAATAATTTTATCTTGATAAATCATTAGATAATTAGGAAATAATTCACTTTTTATATCTAATTTTATTGGCTTACATAAACTACAGTACTGAAAGTTTTACTCTCACGTTACATAACATTGATTAGTCTAACCAAATTACACTTCGAGAAAAAAAAATTGTTACCTGGACTTTTATAAAAGGAAATGGTAAAGGGGCTTATAATAAACGTAAAAGAAATAAATGCGTGAGCGTAGGTGGTAGAGTGGTGATTTGGGGGGGTTGGAAGGTTGAAAAAAAATTTACAATACAAAAGTTTTACATCGTGCAAAAATCTAGAACTTATGTAGAGGTCACTTTTTAACATAACCTCAAAACTTCCGAGAAAAATGCGAAAAATCTTTTCTTTTATTTCGTGTTTAATTTTTATTTCCGCAAAAATAATTTAATTTTGACGAAACTTGGTGAAAATATACCTTTCTGTGTCTTAAATGACCACAAATATTTTGACGTCAACTTTCGCCGGAAATCGCAATAATACCATTTTTCATTCCTTTTCAACTCCCCAAATCAACCCTCCACCACTCCCGCTCGCGCATTTTTTTTTACGTTTATAAGCCCCTTTACTGTTTCGACTAATAAAAGCACAAGTTACAATTTTTCCCCTCTAAATGAGTTATTTCAATTAGAGTAGATTGAGAAAAAAATGACTGCAGAAAATCATTGCCGACTTCATTCAGTTTTGATGCCCGTTTATAATTGCTACACATTTATGACAAGGTACTAGCACCCTTTGCAATAACATAGGCACTAGATGTTTGCTAAAGATTTAATTATATCGAATTTACTTTACACACTGTGATGTGTGTAAAGGACTCTTTTATAAAAAGGGTCGGTACTAAATATGCCTCTAATATTATTCTTTTAACGGTTCAACATTTAGTTTTTCCTCAGGATAATTTCATCCGACTTCTAATGTTTAAAGCGTTTAATAATTATACGAATGTAGTTGTAAATGGGACAAGAAAAATTTAACGAAAATAATTAAAAGGTATTTAATTATTAAAACACCTTCTTATTTGTAATTTGTACTACGTGTTTCATCGATAAATGTATTTTCATCGGTAAAGATTTCTTCCAAAAGATATTAATTAATTAATATTAGTATTTATTTTTTAGTTACTGTAACTCTTTAATTACAAGTTAAAATGTTTATTTTTAGCTACAGTTACACTAGAAGTATGAGTACCAGATCAGTACCAGCGATCAAGCTCTAATCAATAATTTTACATTCTAATTGTAACAGGCTGAAAGTACTTCATTATAATATATTCCCTGATAAAATAAGTAATAAGCTTTAAAGATATATGTACTTAATTCATCAATTTCAACAAAAATTTATTTTTCAACACTAAAAAGAGTTAAAGAATAATAATATTTAATTTTTAAGAATGAAGACTATAAAAGTAAAAAGATCTCATAATTTTTGTATCATCAAAAATGAAACCTTTTTTTAAAATTGTGAAATTTATCTTTCTTTATCATATTTATTGGTAAACAACTAGAAAGGTGATTTTAAATGTCATCACAAACAAGGAATTATGCTACAGTTGTTAAAAAAATAATTTATAAATTTGAAATAAACTAGTGGCCCCTTGCTGATCCGCAGGGTTATTATTACAAATAATAAGCAGAATAACAAAAAAGTCATCCCGATCCGTTCAGCCATTAGGTCAGACATTACAGTTAATTAGGTCAGTCATTAGAACGCCAGAACGGACTGGAAGAAGGTTTTCAGCCTAATCTTTTTAATATATAAGATTAATGTCCTATAAAAGTAAGAAACAAAAAGGGGAAAAAGTGGAATAATGAAAATGGCGTAGATGTTCAATTTCACATACTCTTCATTTAACTGACAAAACTGCTATACAATCGTTGGCACCGATCTCGAAAAATAATAGTCTATAAAATAAAGACAAGATAGCTTCATTTAAAGGTTATAAAATATTCTTTAATTTGGTTGACATAGAAGAAAACTTTAGTTATATCAGCCTGAAATTCACCCTTTTTTATTCTCTAATTATACATAATAATAAAAAAAAACAAAATCTTTCAAGTAACTACCTATGATGATAGCTTCATAAGTTAAGTTTAATTTGGTTCCGTTTCATTACTGTATTACAAAAATTAACCATTTTTTTTTTAAATCCATCTCGTAAAAATGTTGTAAAATAAAATAACTTGTTTAGGATATACCTCAACAGAATGTTATTTATTACATTTTTTGTAATTATTGAAATATTGAGGCTAAATTTACCGAAATAGTTTTTAAATAAATAAAAAAAGCAAAACCGTGAACTACAAAAAACAAATCAGTAAATAAAATATTTCCTAACAGTGGCACAAAAAAGGTCTTCTCAAAAATCAGTATTTATATGTTGTGACAGAAACTTCCAAAAACAAAAATATTGTTATTAACAAACAGATGTAAAAAATCCATCTTATTAAGATTTAAATAAAAACATAATTACATGAAAAAAAAAATAAAAAAATAAATACACTCGTATTTATTGCGGTATATGTGTATTACGGAATGTAATCCGGGTAAAAATCGCTGCCCCCAAAGTTGATAAAAGATTTATAATTAAAATATGCCAAAATACGGGAAACAGTATATTAAAAATTAAAACGTTTTTGTTAACTTTAGAAAAATGTTTCATACAATATTTGCAATTATCCGAGTATTTAACTTCCATTAATGCTTATGCATTTTCCCTTATCCGGAATTCCTTGATGGAAGGTAATCCAGCAGGAACTGTCTCATGTAATCTGATAGATGGAACAGAGATAAATATGAGATTGTTCGAAATTAAAGAAGGTATATTATGTTAAATCACTTTTTGAGTTATGTACTCTTCTTAAGTCAAATGAAGTTCTTACGTCTAAATATTAAGTCAAGAGACATCTTAAATCACTTAAATTACTTCTGTATCATAGCGCCCAAGAAAATTTGTGATATACATCACAAATAGCGTATTAAGGCAAAAAAATTGATAGATAGATAAGATCTTTCAAATCCCGATCAGGTTTGAAGTTTATATCATCTTAAAAAATATACGTCTATCATAAAATATAACGTTATTTGGGTAGAGATACCTGCAGTAAAGTAAAAATGAAAATTAATAACGCGATGAGAATAGATTACTATTTAAATAAAATTTAATTTACTTATAGTTAACGAGTATGGCTGATAAAAAAATTAAAACCTTCTACAAAATTGAATTCAGTACCAATGAAAACAATGAAAAAATTTTCGAACTTACACTATACTTTAATCATTTAAAAGTATATTTTAAAAGATTAAACTATAAAAATAATTTTACCTTTCAAGATTTTTTATTTGGTTTGTTATAAGTTACATTATATATTTTATAACATAAATGTCTAAGACAAGGGCCAAAGTAAAAGGTAGAAAACAATTAATTATTTACAAACCAGTGATCTGTTTCATCGGGTAATTTGTTGAATCCCACCATTACCTCTATAAATCATGGCTTTACAAACGTCACTCATCTGAGCACAAATAAATATATTATAAATGTAAATAACTGATATATAAAATAATTCATCAAATTCAATTTTAGACTAGATAATTTTTGAATTGTAAATTTAAGTTTTTTTTGATTTTACAACCTTGAACGTATTTTGAACATACATATAACTTTGAACATATATTTTAATTAAGTTGATGGACAAATTAATTAGAAGGATAATATTTTTCTTTTAATTTTAATAAGTAAATGCTCGGAATGTTTCAATTATACTCTAGTAAAAAAAAAAAGAAGAGATGTTTAATTCTAACGAAATATAGGAACACAAATACCCACGAAAACACTGACAAATTATTTGTAATTAGTAACATATAAAGTGAAAAAAAAGAACACACAGAATTTGTAAAGCTACTCTACTGAAACGAATCAGCAAACCAAGGTGGTTTGAAAGATTCATTATTTGGAAAATTTAATTCGTAAAAAAATCAGTTACAAGGGAAAAGTTAAATTAAAAAGAGAATAAATGCTTAATACAAATGAGTAATATGCATATATATATATATGTATTTTTTTTGTCTTCAGTCATTTGACTGGTTTGATGCAGCTCTCCAAGATTCCCTATTTAGTGCTAGTCGTTTCATTTCAGTATACCCTCTACATCCTACATCCTTAAAAATTTGTTTTACATATTCCAAACGTGGCCTGCCTACACAATTTTTTCCTTCTACCTGTCCTTCCAATATTAAAGCGACTATTCCAGGATGCCTTAGTATGTGGCCTATAAGTCTGTCTCTTCTTTTAACTATATTTTTCCAAATGCTTCTTTCTTCATCTATTTGCCGCAATACCTCTTCATTTATCACTTTATCCACCCATCTGATTTTTAACATTTTTCTATAGCACCACATTTCAAAAGCTTCTAATCTTTTCTTCTCAGATACTCCGATTGTCCAAGTTTCACTTCCATGTAAAGCGACACTCCAAACATATACTTTCAAAAAACTTTTCCCGACATTTAAATTAATTTTTGATGTAAACAAATTATATTTCTTTCTGAAGGCTCGTTTCGCTTGTGCTATTCGGCATTTTATATCGCTCCTGCTTCGTCCATCTTTAGTAATTCTACTTCCCAAATAACGAAATTCTTCTACCTACATAATCTTTTCTCCTCCTATTTTCACATTCAGTGGTCCATCTTTGTTATTTCTACTACATTTCATTACTTTTGTTTTGTACTTGATTATTTTCGTGTGATAGTTCTTGCGTAGGACTTCATCTATGCCGTTCATTGTTTCTTCTAAATCCTTTTTACTCTCGGCTAGAATTACTATATCATCAGGAAATCGTAGCATCTTTATCTTTTCACCTTGTACTGTTACTCCGAATCTAAATTGTTCTTTAACATCATTAACTACTAGTTCCATGTAAAGATTAAAAAGTAACGGAGATAGGGAACATCCTTGTCGGACTCCCTTTCTTATTACGGCTTCTTTCTTGTGTTCTTCAATTATTACTGTTACTGTTTGATTCCTGCACATGTTAGCAATTGTTCTTCCATCTCTGTATTTGAACCCTAATTTTTTTAAAATGCTGAACATTTTATTCCAGTCTACGTTATCGAATGCCTTTTCTAGGTCTATAAACGCCAAGTATGTTGGCTTGTTTTTTTAATCTTCCTTCTACTATTAATCTGAGGCCTAAAATTGCTTCCCTTGTCCCTATACTTTTCCTGAAACCAAATTGGTCTTCTCCTAACACTTCTTCCACTCTCCTCTCAATTCTTCAGTATAGAATTCTAGCTAAGATTTTTGATGCATGACTAGTTAAACTAATTGTTCTGTATTCTTCACATTTATCTGCCCCAGCTTTCTTTGGTATCATGACTATAACACTTTTTTTGAAGTCTGACGGAAATTCCCCTTTTTCATAAATATTACACACCAGTTTGTATAATCTATCAATCGCTTCCTCACCTGCACTGTGCAGTAATTCTACAGGTATTCCGTCTATTCCAGGAGCCTTTCTGCCATTTAAATCGTTTAATTCTCTCTTAAATTCAGATTTCAGTATTGTTTCTCCCATTTCATCCTCCTCAACTTCCTCTTCTTCCTCTATAACACCATTTTCTAATTCATTTCCTCCGTATAACTCTTCAATATATTCCACCCATCTATCGACTTTACCTTTCGTATTATATATCGGTGTACCATCTTTGTTTAACACATTATTAGATTTTAATTTATGTACCCCAAAATTTTCCTTAACTTTCCTGTATGCTACGTCTATTTTACCAATGTTCATTTCTCTTTCCACTTCTGAACACTTTTCTTTAATCCACTCTTCTTTCGCCAGTTTGCACTTCCTGTTTATAGCATTTCTTAATTGCCGATAGTTCCTTTTACTTTCTTCATAACTAGCATTCTTATATTTTCTACGTTCATCCATCAGCAGCAATATATCGTCTGAAACCCAAGGTTTTCTGCCAGTTCTCTTTATTCCGCCTAAGTTTGCATCTGCTGATTTAAGAATTTCCTTTTTAACATTCTCCCATTCTTCTTCTACATTTTCTACCTTATCTTTTTTACTCATACCTCTTGCTATGTACACCTCAAAAATCTTCTTTACCTCCTCTTCCTCAAGCTTCTCTAAATTCCACCGATTCATCTGACACCTTTTCTTCAGGCTTTTAAACCCCAATTTGCATTTCATTATCACCAAATTATGGTCGCTATCAATGTCTGCTCCAGGGTAAGTTTTGCAGTCAACAAGTTGATTCCTAAATCTTTGCTTAACCATGATATAATCTATTTGATACCTTGCAGTATCGCCTGGCTTTTTCAAAGTGTATATTCTTCTATTATGATTTTTAAATTGTGTGTTGGCAATTACTAAATTATACTTCGTGCAAAACTCTATAAGTCGGTCCCCTCTTTCATTCCTTTTGCCCACCCCGTATTAACCCACTATATTTCCTTTCTTGCCTTTTCCAATGCTTGCATTCCAATCTCCAACTATTATTAAATTTTCATCTCCTTTTACGTTTTTAATTGCTTCATCAATCTCTTCGTATACGCACTCTACCTCATCATCATGGGCGCTTGTAGGCATATAGACGATAACAATCGTCGGTTTAGGTTTTGATTTTATCGTTATTACAATGATTCTATCGTTATGCGTTTTGAAATACTCTACTCTCTTCCCTATCTTCTTGTTCATTATGAAACCTACTCCTGCCTGCCCATTATTTGAAGCTGAGTTAATTATTCTAAAATCACCTGACCAAAAGTCGCCTTCCTCTTCCCACCGAACCTCACTAATTCCTACTACATCCACATTTATCGTATCCATTTCCCTTTTTAAATTTTCTAGCCTACCAACCTTTTTTAAACTTCTATCATTCCACGCTCCGACTCGTAGAATGTTATTTTTTAATTTTCTGGTGACCCCTTCCTTAGTAGTCCCCACCCGGAGATCCGAACGGGGGACTATTTTACCTCCGGAATATTTTATATATATATATATATATATATATATAATACGGCCAACCACTTAATTAGCCACCTTAGCTTTAACCAACGTTTCACGAAGAAAATAGCATATAATCGGAATCGATGGCTCATTTCCTGAGGGTTTTTTAAGTATAATTCCTTGTCGGCTGGGTCATTATCTGAGATTCCTATATGATTGGGATCCAGAAGTAACAGCAATAATTGGCTGAATACAGACATGATAAACATACTCGTATATCTGAAATAAGTGGGTTTGAAATGTAAATATTTTAAAGAGTTCTTTAAGTGTTGTAGTCACCGAATTAAAGCATACAAGATATGGTGTTACGTAACTGAGATGTAAGACTATGTGTTCGGCAAAGCCTTACAATAATAATGATCGTTCTGTGATTTGTAAACTTTTCCTCATACTACAAATGTATACTCATCTGAATAAACCTGAAAAAATCCATCAGTGTGTTTGTACATCATCTGGATTCAATCGAAAGAGAAGATGTGGAAACTTTGATTAGAATAAAAAGAATAATTGTACAAAATGTCACAAAAAAGATAGATTTTCTTTGAAGAGATATCTTACAAACCTCTTGCTGGAAAACCTTGTGGTTTTCAGAGCTTTTTGAAAGTTTCAATTTAATTGGAAAACCCTTCACAATGATGAAAAGTTACATATAAAAATACCGTTTAATTTTCCTGTTTTCTCGGTAGGGCAACTTGAGAGGTTCGATAACCTCTTTAAGAAATAATATAAAAAGCTAGTGTTTAAGTATGTGAAAGTACAAGATTAAAAAATTTCTCTAATTGTTGGTTTCAAATGACGACCGTTTACAAAGAAAAAGAAAATGCTTTTCTAGCTCAGTAAAAAATAAATATTTTTCAACAAAACCACCTATTTTATACAAAAAAAGAAGAGTTTTAACAACAGAATTTCCAGATGTACATAGTTTCATAATTTCAGTTTATAATGAATGAGATGGATAAAGAGTGACGAATTACAGAAGGATTACCTTTAATCCACTGCTTTCAATGGCAAAGAGTACAACGTAAAAAATATAATCGCGTCAGTTAGTTCCAAATATAACTTGTCTGTATGCTTGTTTTACTGCAAAGAACTGTGATGTAACCTCTTAAAGATATAATGTTTCTTTTTGACAAATTTACAGTACCAATTTTATTGAGGGAATCAATTTAAATCTAAGCAGTAATGGTAGAGAAAAACGGTAAACAAAAACATTCACTGTAGCAGAAAAATGGAGCGCTCTTGTCAAGATAAAATATACATTTTTTTAAATTCCAACCTGTTTAATCCAGTATTAACTAATTTCGGCATTTCTGGGAGGCTCTCTAGTCTTCTCAAAAAAGATTAATTTAAAGCTGGATGAAAAAGCTTTTCGTAGCAAGTCGTAAAATATTTCCATGAGCAAAATTCAGTATCCTAGGCGTTCCTCGGAGTTGTAAATAGAAAAATTTAATTCATTAGAATTCTAACCTAATTTTGACAAAAGCTAAAAATACATGTTTCATTTATACCTCAACTGCCAAAAAATTTTTAGAAGTCTGCCGTTCAAAAACACTTGAGGGAAACTACGAACATCGAGGAATCCCGAAACATGACCGTCCACAACCCACTTCTTCAAAGGGTTACACAATTTTTCCCCAGTCCGCGTTATATGACTCCTTTTTGTTAACCCTAGATTTTTTTTTTTTTTTCGTGGTGTGTTCTGCTTCTTTTGTTGCAGATACCAACAGCCACCACAAAACAAATGGTTTCTTCACTGCGGCCACGCGGTCCCCCCAACCCCTTCTCAGACACACGTGTGTCTGAAGTTAATAATTACGTGGAGTGAATAATTACTGTTTACTTCTTTCCAGAAAATCGCCGCCCCAAAACCGCGATCGCGAATAGGTATCACCATCTGTAAGTTCCCTATTACCTTCCTTTCCCTTCAAGAAAGAAGAAAGAGGGAACGAGCCCAGCAGCCATCAGCCCAGCAGTCGCAAGCCCAGCAGCCACCTGCCCAGCAGTCACCTGCCCAGCAGACACCTGCCCAGCAGTCACCTGCCCAGCAGCCACTGACAGCACAGAAGAACGAAGAAACCTGCACTTTCCCCCGTTCAGCCCTTCGGGGCTTCGGGAATTACAAGGTTAATGGTATGTAACTTCGGTTACTACCAATTCTTGGAAAGTGCAGGCCAAAGAAGAACGAAGAGGTCTTCGAAAGAAGAAGAGGGAGAAGAAGAAGGAAGACCAACCACTCGCCTCAACATCACGGACTGGAGTCCGGAACAGAGCCCAGCAGAGATGCGTCCTGAAGGGCAGCCATACCAGAAGCGGATGAAGAGCTTCTACACAACCTCTCCTATTTCAAAACTTACAGTAAGACAAAATAACCCAGCAATAGCGACTCCTCCGGAAAAGGGGACGCACTGCTCCCTCCTTATAGCTAGTGTCCCGTTGTGGCGTATTCCTGCTAGCCTATTAAAGAGTTAGCACCGAAAGGACTTCAGTGGACGGTCTGAAGGGGAATTACGTCGGGAGGACAGGCTTTATAAGCCTAGCCTTCCGCGGTTGGCCCATGAAATGGGTTCGATAACGCTGGTTTAACAACGGATTGGAATGCAATTAAATCCGTCTTAAATTCACTAAAATAATAATAGACAAAACTTGAAAAATTAGATCCGAGATTAAAAAATAACCTTTTAAAAAACAAGCCCGATTAGAATGATCCAGCAGCAAGGGACTCTGTCCAGGTTCTGCGATAAAGTAGGGAGTAATAGACTCCTGCCAACTTTGCATTCCATTCCATAACCCTAGAATGTTAACGGTTGGTTTTACACACGTAAATGGTAACGCGTAGTCTGACAGATTACTTTTGTAAAAAAAAGAAAAAATATTCAAAAACTGAAAAAACCTTTATATACATTTAACTAATACAAATGCATTACGTTAATGATGTTTATACATATTAATATCTACTCATATCATTCCTCAGTACTCCATGCAAATATATTTTCTACAGTTTTTTCAATAGAAATGTGTCATTATTCGCTTCTTAGCAGAACAAAATCTACATATTTTTCTTGTTCCGACTTCTTCATGATCATTATCAGCTTGAGAAGTTGATGGAACAACAATGTTATTGATGTTTTGCTTGATACTCTGTGACAAATTTACCTCTCTTGAATGTTTGGAAGATCCATGGTGATTTTTTGCAAACGATCTTTTTGTCATTAGCTTCAACTGCTTGATGTAAATATATCACAAAAGAGTTGATTATAATACTGTTCAGCATTCCGTAAATAATGCATAGTATCTTGCTCATCACAGTCTTCCCTCTCAAGTCGAGACAGCACTTCGTTTATTTCAAAACTAATATTTAGTCTGTCACCCATAATCACTATACGTACAATCTCAAACGCTACTAAAACTAATAAAATATTAAATAAAAACTATATATGTTTACATATTTTTACTAGTGAGAAAAAACTAACGTGAATGGAAACGTATAGTCCGTCACAGGACGATGGACTCACTGGCACTAATGGAACGAAGTAAAACCGTAGGGTTGGCGACTAGTATTGACCTTGAGAAGGGAAAGGAAGGTACTGGTGGTGGTGATGTCGTTATTGCTGAACTGTTTTTCGAGATCGGGTTTTGATGGGAGAGTGATCTGAGTGACTGCGCCTTTAAATAATAACGATAAAAGATCAGCGATTGTTTCGATGGCGATTAGGTGAAACATAGAAGATCAGATGATGAAAAAATCAGATCAGGAAGAAGAAAGAATTGGATCATGATGAAGAATCAGATCAGGTGATGAATAGAAGCATTGCTCTGAAGCAAAAGAGTGTTCTTTTGGATACCCCATCAACAGTCTGTAGTCTACCACCATTGATCAATCAGCAAGCACAATACACTTGCAAGAAAAATAGGGGGAATCTCGAAATTCGAGAGCTTTAATGTTAAGAGGACTAACTCACGAGGTCTAACTCACGTCAAGAGGTTAACTCATATCAAGAGGTCTAACTCACGACTTAGGAAAATTAGACAGTGTAATAACAGAGTTTTATTACGTATTGAAATTCCCATAAAGTAAATAGAATGCTAAATGTAATTAACGATTCTCCAAATAAAATTTAATGCAAATCAGACTCGTTCAACATTGGGAGAGATTAAATTTTATTTAGAGAATCATTAAGAGCAGTGAACGTTCAATTTTCTTTATAGACGTTTCAATATGATGTAAAACTCTGCTGTTACACTGTCGCTGAAGAATAGCTGCCCGAAAATAAAATATATTAAAATGTAGATACTGATTATGACCAAAATTATCTTCTGTATGCAAGAAAAATCTCAGAAGGAATGATAACTTTACAATCTGGGATCATATGTTAAAAAATAGTTCAGAAAATTCAAAATTTTAGGGAACTACAATAAAAATTACATACTTACTAGAAAAAAGAGTAAAAATATTAATAATTAAAAAGATGTCAGCAGGAATTTTCATTTACTTAGCTACCTGAAAATAAACAGCAATCCATAATATATAAATATAAACAATCCATAATAATCGGAAATTCTGATTATTTCAGGTTGCAGATTTATCATATCTTCTGAGATGTGTTTCTTGGTTATAGAAAATTAATTTGGACATAATCCAGAATCAATATTTATCTTCTGTTTTGGAGTGTGTTCACTAAACCATAAAAAATCAAGAAAAAATATAATTTTTTATTTATTATTCTTCTCTTATAATTTAATTTGCTAAACAACATTCCTGATCCTTGCAAGCGAACCAGCAGGTTCATAACCAGTACATTGAATAATCGACTAGATTGTGTAATATAAGTACATAACTGTTGAAATTGTACTAAGACTATTTTATTAATTAACACATCGAATCCATTTCTTTTGCTACCAATAAAAACTACTGGTGGTTTTTCTCAAGAAAACTATACAAATGTTATTGATTTTCTAATATCGATGTAATTAGTGAGATAGAAGGAATTCTTGTATGCCAGACGTTTTTGTCATAAATTGTAATATATACGTCATCAGAATACAATACCTAAAATATATGTAATTATTCAGAAAGTTTTCTTTTTATACCTACATAAAAAGTCTATTAAAATATACGGTAATGATAAAAAAAAATATTTCATTAAATAAAAATTTAAAAATATTATAATGAAAATTAAGTTATATTTTGAGCGAAGTATATTAGTAATCGACCCAGTAATTATGCGGTCAACCCTTGCTTCAGTACTACACCTTATAAAAAATTCTGATAACAATTAATTGAATTTTCTCAACTTATTTTGTACATTAACGTTTTTTTCAGTGACAAATTGTTTATAAAGAAACAATTTACGGTATTGTTCATTTTTTTTTACATGTTGATTGGTCTATATTAAGATATAGAAAATTAATTCTTCAATTAGAATTTTAGTCTACTTTGAAAAATTCTCTGTAATCATAAAAGTAAAATGTCTTTAACTTTTTAAGGAAGAAAGTTTACGTTAATTTTTTTCTGACGTATCTAATTACACAAAATGTTTTTCTTAATTAGAAAAGATCAGTTAGTAGATGATGCTCTATCTTTGAAGTATAAATACTTTTTAATGTTTAAAAAAATGTTTTATTAATACCGGAAAGTTTTACTATATAACTGGACAAAACTTACTAAAATAAAATACGACGGTAAAATATAAGGTAGGAAAGGGTTAAGTACAAAAAACTCCTAATATTTTATTGATATTTTACCCCTTCTTTATATTTTTCTGTAAACAAGGCGAACGTGCCTGGTATATAATTGAAATGACGAAAGTTTTCCGCTGGTATTCGGTTAACCAGTTTTACTTATAATTTTTGTTTTTGAATTTATTTTGACACATCACTATTTATGTATGAATATTAATTTAAAAATATAAATTTTTGCAACGACCAACTACGTTATTCAGTCCCAAAGACGTGCGGAAAAAGGTTTAGAAACGTTTTACAAAGTTTTATTGTATAGTTTGTGTGTCAAGACAAACAATATGTTGTTGAGAAGTTTATATTTTTTTAAGCAATTCTATTGTTGACCGTCATGAACAAAAACATAGTAACGTAAGTATTATTTATTTACAGAATTTAAGTATTTATTACACAAAAAATTAGTACTGGGTCGTAAAATGAGTGTTTTATGTTTTCAACAGACTTCAAACAAATAAGTTTGCAATTTTATCCTTACTTATTTCTTAAATTTATTTTGAAATCTTATTCACGACTACCATGTATCTATTTCATTGATTATTTATTATATAGAAGAATACCTCGGGTGGTTCTATCTTAGTTTCTTCCACAGAATGTCAATAAAAGTATTTTTAATGGAGAAATAACATAAACAGTTGACGATTTGAAGATTTTTATTATTTTTAGATTTTTATTGCAAAATATCGAATTTTATTGCTCAGTAATACAAAGTATATAGCTTGAACGCATTTTGGTATTCAATCCACGTTCATGAGAAACTTAAAATAATCTATGCGTATAGTCACTCGTATTCCTCCATATCAGACAGCCTTTCAGATGCCGGGAAGAAGCTGCTTAAAGTCATTTCTTTTCTTATTTTTATCAAGGCACCGGCTTCTCGGGTTTTGCATTCTTCTACACGGCTATTTCTCCATTTATCTATTTGGCAAGAATGTTTTTAGGGGTATAATTATTCTGAATAAAAGAAAAAAATTGAAATGTTATAAATAAAATAATTTTAAAATAAGAAAACTAGATTAAAAAATAATGAAAAATTAATTATAGCGTCACCAAATTTATTTAAATTTCTATTTTTTTTTTAAATAGAAAAAAATGAAGGGTTAGTAATTTGCTACCAGTTTGTTTTGTAATTAAGCTCCAACGTTAGGAAAAAACTTAAACGAGGATTGAAAAAAATATTTTTTTTTTAGAAAGTTCTTTTGAAGTCAAACATCTTTACTTATATTTTAACGTTTTTGAAAATGTTTTTCGTCATCAGAGATAATTAAAATAAACATACAAATAAAAATATTATGATTGGTCTTATTGCAGTTCAGCTGAATTGAATTATTTTCATCCTGATAACCTCTGAAAACACAACAAACAAAGCGAACATAAGCAACAGTAAGAAGCTAAAATTGTCAGCAACCAAACCCATAAAATTAGATGAGAAAATTTTCATTTGTTAATTGGATATATATAAATCGTATTCTTTTTGATATGGCTAATTCTCTAAACTTTTCTTTCATGTACCACTAACGTTTATTTCTTCCTCTACTATTCAAATCTTTGAGAAGTTTTTGAAAAGTTCTAAGCTTAAAAAAGAAAAAATTGAGAATTTAAAAAAAAACATTGCATATTTTTCACCTTGCAGTTCAATGAATTTAGATTAACTACGTTCAACTTTTTAGTAGCCTCAATAGAATCCGATTTGTCCAATTCTGCAAACTGAGCGGTTGTGTAACTCATAACTTATAATTGAAGTGAATCCAGTGACCCATTTCTTCAGGTATGGGAAAAGGAAGCAGTAATCGCTGGGAGTAAAATCCGGTGAATGCGAAGCACTTAGGTAATGGAGTTTTGTAGCAGCAATTCGAGACATGTGTGCAGGCTTATTATCGGGGTGAAAGAGCACTTTCTTTCCAGACAGATATTAAAGTTTAGCCGGAATAATATTCTTACATAGGTCCGCTAGTGAAGAATTATACTCGCTACTGATGGTCCTGCTTTTTTCCAGGTAGTCTATGAGCACCACATCACGAGAATAATTTTTTAAATCTTTTTCAGAAAATTAAAAACTTGTTTCCTTTATTCGTGTCAAAAACAAGTGAGTAAATGCATTCCTCTGAACTTTGCAGTACGCCAAGTAAAGGATCATACTGGACAAAATCATAGTCATTTCCTCATGCTTTTGCCATCCCTTGTGTCAGGCCGATATTTTTTCGAACGATCCTAGTTATAACTGCGTTTAGCTATGAAATAACTTTCTATTTACGTAACACCTTGTTTTTTTAAGGATTGACGCGATGAAATGCAACTCTCTTTATTTAAGGCACTGAAAATATTTGATATTATGTTCCCAATATACGATATTCGATAATATGTGATATTATTGCAAATTCCACATAATTATTATCAGATACAAATATAGTTGATATTAAATTATGTCCTTTAAATTCGATATGATACTTACGACGAAACAATTATTCCTTTAGGAATTGATAAAACTACATCTGTTAGTGTTTTTGGTGTAGTTAAAACTTCCTATTAATTTACGAGAAACGTTTTCTGTTTGTAATTAGAAAAATAATATTCGACCTTGAACGTTTCTTCGTAACATACTGTTACAATAACAAGAAATTAATATTTATTTTTATATTTTATGAGATAATAATTTTTATTCTTTTTTACTCATTAGAATGAAACGAAGCTATTCCTTTTCTTTAAATCCACCTTTATGCTTCACACTATTTAATTAAATTTTACTTTAATTGTGAGATGAAACTAAAGAAATCATCATTTTTTAATAGAAATATTTCGAATTTTACTTAGGTGTTACTGTCGAAAAAAAAAAAAAAAATGTTCCTTCCAGTTCTTAATTTCTTTCTTTAATTCCGATTTTATGCACCACATTAATCATTTATTTTTCAATTTAGTTGTGAGACAAATATTAGGGAATTATCATTTTCCAAGGAAGCTAACTTTTATTTTCTTCAGGAGTTCTCTTGGAAAAATAAAAAAAAACATCCTTGCAAGTTATTTTAAATCTCTAAATGTAAAAATTTCATTTTATCTCAAGATGCCTTTTTTTACAATTTCTTTTTATAATTTCTGAAAGTTTTGTGTTTGGAATAGTTTTTCATTTTCGAAGTTGTTAAGCAAGAATTTAGAAATTAAAAATATTAAACAAGAAGCTTTCACTCTCGTTTGGTTTTTCTCAGTAAATCATACAGATATTTTATCATTTTCATTTTTATCTATTTCGTGATTTTTCTCTACATAAAAGTATCGTT
This sequence comes from Lycorma delicatula, assembly GCF_047948215.1. NCBI lineage: Eukaryota > Metazoa > Arthropoda > Insecta > Hemiptera > Fulgoridae > Lycorma > Lycorma delicatula. The sequence goes on from NC_134456.1 coordinate 58,499,787, forward strand.
TATAGATTGATAACGAAATGGATTTGCAAAGATAAATTCAATCAATAAATTCAAACGACAAGACCAAATCCGGGAATCGAATAGGAAAATTCAGCATATCAGACAGTTATTCTTTCATTGAGCTATAAAGACGATGTTAATTGTAAAATTTCTAATAAGTTTTGTAGGAAAAAAAATTACAAAAAATTATTAACAGATCCAGTAAAAACCAGACATTTTTGAATGAAAATCAGCTTGAATTCATTTCAAGCTTTGTCGTTCAAAATAATTTGTTGATTTTAAGTCGACAAAGAAAGACTTATTGACGAAATTATTGTCAATAATTTATTTATTATTGGAACGAATTCAAATTCTAAAACGCATAACTCAAAGAGGAAATTAATATTGAAAAACTGATTTTTACTTTTCTAAGCACTTGTTTTTGAAAATAAAAAAAATACATTATATTTAACTAGTGTTATTTATTTAAAAAAAAGTACATATGAAATATGAATAACTTATATAAATTTCTAAAAAATTCATCTCCATTCTTAAAAGTAATCGGTAAGTTCTTTTGCGGTATTCTACTTAAAAGTAATATAAATATATAATGAATAGTTCTTCAGTTAAAGGCAGTAAACGTAAAAGTTAATCATGAAAAAGGTGAAGTGTTGTAAGAATGGGAAAGTAGAGAGGATGAGAAAATGAGAGTTGAGAAAATGAGTTGGCAACTGTATTAGAAATCCACCGCCTAATAATGTTCAACTGAGATAATACTTTCCTTAAAAAAAAAAAAAAAAAACAACATAATTTCAACTTCGAATTAATGTTGTTTATACAATAACGTGCAACGACATTAAAAATTAATATTGAACTGAACTCTTTTATAAGAAATCAAAAATTTTAATTTTAATTTCATATCAAACAATTTCATAAAACTGATAAATTTTCCGATTAGTAACATCATTATTTAAAAAAAAAAAAATAATAATAAAATATAACGCATCTAGAAAAAGCATTAACGAAAAATGACGTTAGAATCATAGGCTACTTTTTTGTATTAAAAATTTTCCATATTTATTCGCTACACCTTACAATTAATCAATAAAAATTCTCAAAGTAATATCCATCAGTGACAAATTGCTATTATTTTTAATATATCAATATTAAATATACAGAAAAACCCAAAATTGATACATTATTATAAAGCAGAGTTGGCTAATATGTTGGGAAAAATTGTATGCACATATGAAAATGTGTTCTGCAATTTGGTTGTCGTTTAGGCTACACTGATGTCAACCTAAAACCTGTATACTTAGTGAAAAAATCTTGGATGAGACAGAGATTTACTTAAAACATTTTATATTCTTTCAACTCTTCATTGTATTTTTATTATGTTATTATTCTAGGTAAATACAATTACAAAAATTGATGTACAAGAACGAAGTGGTTAATTCAGATGGTAATGTATAATATAAAAGAAGACAGTTTACAAAATTACAGAAATTAGTTGTATGTGCAATATATATTAAAATTATATTCAGTTTAGTACGATGAAAGAAATTTTACAATTTTGCCTACAGATACTAAGTTTGTCATTTTTTTCAACTTTTACATTTATTAATAATCAGCCACATATTTTTAGTCTAAGAAAATAGAATTTTTGAAATTGTATACTTTGTTACGTTGCATGAATTGGAATACAACTTCAACTTTTATATTCGTAATGATGTGTGAATTTTTACTCTATAATAAATTAAACTTTTGGTCCCGGGTAAAAAATTCGCAAAACCAAAGCTTTCAGTGTGTAATATATCTATATAGTATATATGCAAAATTAATTGTAATATTCAGAAATGCGACTTAATATATATAATATTTATGATCTGTTCGGCTAAAGATTTGAATAGCTTTAAACTCAAGCAAAAATATAATGAAACGTGAACAGTGCTGAACATATTAAAAATTACAAGGGTTTTATTTTTTTTTAATCTAAGTAATTTTTTTTATAAAAAGTAACAACAGAGTTTTGAAAACTTATTGAATTAGATAGAGAAGTTGTTGCTGGAAGGCAAAGTATATTGTAGCATTTTCTGGGTTCGTTTTCATTTAAACTTATGAGTTGCATTTGGAGTTGTACTAAAACTTTTATCAGTTTCATGGGTTTAAAGACAAAAATTTATCAAACCAAAGGTAAGTAAATTATTTCAATAGTAATAATAACAAAATTTAAAAAGTTTTAAAAGGTGTCCAACTACCTACTATATAGTATTTAAAGGCTGTAAAGATGTGATTTGTAAATTGTTGTCTTACTTTTAACAGGTTTTTTTAATTTTTCACTTCTTTTGGTCTTATGAAAATAATAAATTTTTAACTATACCTAAGACGGACTCTTTTTATTAGTGTTACTAATTTTTATACTTATATTATGGTGGGTGATAAATCCGGTTAAAATTTTTGAAAGAGAATTTTAAATTCTTGATTTCCTCAAGTACTGCCAATAATTTTAACAAAAGAACATGATTTGTTCTAAAATGATCAATAATGTATTATTGTATAAATTTAATAATGTATTATTGATCATTTTTAATTGGCATCACAGAATAGACGAAGTGCTTTACACAAAATAGCAGATTGATATTTTATTAGGTATGGACTTCAACAAGGCGTTTTGGTTTAAATAAACATTTATATTACTATTTTTAATCATATTTATTGGATCGTAAATAATTTATATAGTTTGTACAATTTTTTTTTTAAATTCAGCATTTCTCATGTGCGCTGCTAAGTCAAACATGGGACTTCAATAGCCGAATTATAGGGTATGCTGATTAAACTTTTTACTATTAATAATGCATCTCATGATAGTTTATTACTGCAGATAAATTTAAATAATTTTTTAACGTATCCGAAGATAAATCATTATCGGTTTAAGTACCAAGATAAATATAGGTTACAATTACAACATGGAATCACTTGATAAGATGAGGGATCTAGGTGTAGTTACCAAATGAAATTTGAGTTTTAATTATTATATTAAAAGTATAACCGAAAAGGTGTGCTCTAATCTGGATCTGTTTTTAAGGAACGCTTCATTCTTTTACATTTAAAATTACTTTATTATTTATTTTATTGGTCTAAACTGAAATCCGTGTCCGCTGTTTGGAGTCTAATTTATGATACTTATGCAAGACTGAGAAAACCTACAAGCGAAATTTCTCAGGGAAAATTTCTTTTCCTTTGAAGTTTTCTTGTTTGAGTAGATGTTAATAATAATTATTTATTAAGCTGTTTCAAATTGTAACCATTGTTCTATTGCCGACCGTTGTTCCATTTATAAAAAATTCAAAATCATTAATTTTCTTAATAAAGTAACTATACTGTCATTGACAACAGGAAATTAGGTAATAAAGTAAATAACTAAACTGATGATTTTCTGATAACTGAAAAAAAATTATGTAGCAATGAGAAGGAGAAATAAAATCAAAATATTAAATAAATAATAACAATTTTTAATGTGTAAAATGTAATATATTTAGCTTTGTTTTCGCTCTTGTGTGTCTTGTACACGATCATTTCATTTTGGTAGATTTATTTATTGTTGTATTTATTGCATTATTTTAGTTGACTCTATATTTATATAAATAAATTGGTTAATTTAATATCTAATTTTAGCAGGAGAAATTCCTGTCAAACGAATGAAATTAATACAAGATAAATAATATCTGAATTTTCAATACATTGAAAACCAAATTTGTAGTAAATAAATATTTTATAGAATTATAGATATTAACTAATTACTCATAAAATATAACTTAATTATTAATTTTTAATAGACTTCCAATTTTAGAAGAAATTAAAGTTAAAATCTAACTAGAATGGAGTTTTGTTACCAAAATTACATTATAAATCTAGAAAATTTGAACAAAAAAAGTCACTTAAAAAAATAATATGAGAAACCGAGTTATTGTGTTTTTATGTTATTATCTTTTATGTTGTTATGACATTATATTATTAAAAAAAAAAGATGTTCCATATATGAGAGATTTTATCAAAGTTTACAAGAAATGATATTTACACTCAGTTTATTAAATGAAGATCAAAACTTACATCAAAATCAGTATCAGCAGAAAGAGAAATAAAATGAATTTGCATATGTATTTTTATTTTTTTTTTCTACCAGCCTCCGCCAAGCCCGCTCTGATTACTAGTGCGAGGCTCACACCCGCTAAAAAACCTTCCCCTCAAGTTGCACGGGGCCCGGACCTAATCCGTGAAGTATATACAAAGCATCCGAGCAACCAACCGGGCACACCTAGCGCCGACACAGTACAGCAGCGACGACGTCCTCAGGGGTTCATTGACGAATGACGACCCCGAGGAGCCCCCGCCATCCATCCACAGAGGCTGGCCGCCCACCACTATCCGTCATCAGCCTGCTGCGGTTTGCGTTAAAATGCAGTAAACGCCTTACTGAGACGTGCCGTCTCCTCGACATTTACCACCTCTGCCTCCAACTCGTGGTTCCGTCTTGTCTTCTGTGTTTTCGACTCGTTGGGGACAGTCACCTCTCTTGTGGTCCTCGCTGTGGTATTGAAAACATAATTTGGTGCAGTCTGAATCCTTTCACTTAATCATGACCACCTTCACCACATCTATAACATCTTAACTCATCTTCTCTTCTGAGTATACGGCAGTTCTCCCAACCAATCTAGATCCTTCTTATTGAGATTAACTTTCTAGCCACGAATCTAGGGACCGGCGCGGTAGCATTCTGATTGTCTCCATAGATCGACCGCAGTGAGGTTACCCTCAACTCTCTAGTGGCACAGCCTGCACCTCTGGCCACCGACGCGGCTACTTCGTCAGCAGTGATTTCTGTCTAAGTCCTTGATGTGAAATAAAACCGGGTGCGACCGCCGACCAACATCTCTGACGGCGACCCCTCTCTTCTTTTTGATTGATTTCCTGTTTCAATGCCTCTGCTTCTTTTGCTCTCATCCGAATGCGAACTTGACACTACTTTCCACATCGTTTTAAAATTAATATATTTTAGCAAGTCTATTTTTAGTAAAGCGTATTTTTTGAGACGATTATAAAGATTTTATGAAATAAAATGTCATATCATAACAGTAACCTGAACCCTTGTTAACAAGTTGATTCAGTAGTTAATAAATTTAAAAAAAATAAAAATAGATCAGTACTTACATTGATTGCATTTGGAATGGAATAGGTGTGTTAAATTAATTAATTTAAATGTATTTTAATATATAAATCGACAAAGTTACACAGTATCTTGACTTATAAAGTTATAATAAAGGGATATTCATCAATTACGTATTGATCTTGAGGCAGGGTAAGTAATAAAATGTTTATAACATCTTACATTTTATTGCGGGTATTAGAACGTTAGATGTAGTTTACACCTTAGATAATATTTATGAGCATTTCCGATAGTCTACGTTTCCTTTATTTCGCAGATGTAACAATTGGACTTTTCGTTAACCTTCCCAAATATTTTCTATTATTTGTTAATGCTGTAAGTTGTTTTCTGTGTAATCTTGCTTTTTTGAAATAAAAGAATTTTACGCATCAACTGGATCTTTATTTTTTTATTAATTTAAAAATGAAAAAAGATCACGTCTTTATAAATACGTGATCTTTTTTTCATATGAAACTATTTAACCTTGTAAACGTATCTAGCGCGGCTTTCTGAGCTTGCGCAACAAATACAGTTTCTGTTCCAAAACTTTACTAATAATATAATTATTTTTATATTAAAAATAAATAATTTTTAAAACTGTTGTAATTAGATTAATTAATTCAAACTGAAAAATACAAATTTCAATACTTAGATCATACAAACATCAAACAAACTTGTTACATCATACAAATTTCAATATAATTCATAATCTGAATTATATTCAGATTAAATATAACGTAGGTTAATTAAATTTTAAGTGGTAATTTACCTCATATCTAAACAAAAAATAATAAGATGAAGGTTATCATATTATTATATATAATTATTATATAATGCAATACTAGTATATCTGTTTCAATTAGTTGCATACAATAAGGTATTTTAAATCGCTACGTTAATAATATTGTATATAACTTTTAAAAATTATTTTAATTTTTTAAATAAGTTTTTTCATTATAAAGAACATAATGGATGCGTTTAAACAGCGTTTTTTAAACTATATTAAGAAAAATTTAATTATAAAAAATTAACTGAAAATTCTTTTTACATGACAAAAAAAATTTAATTATTCTGTTTTTAAGATTACTTTTACGCTAAAATAAAATATTGTATATTCTATGTATTAAATTTATTTCTAATTTTTTCAATTTTATTTCATAAACAATAATTAATAAAAATCTTTTTAACAGTATTGTATACTAATAAAATATCTATATAAAATGAAAGTAAGTTTTCTGTATGTATTAATTTTTGTCTCTTATTATATAAACTTTTAATTTAATTTTTTATTCATAATGTTTAGATTAGGTTCTTTTATATATATGATTCATATTTCACAAGAAGCAAACAGCGTCTATGTTATTAAATTGATTGATTTTGCTTTGCGTGTTTTCCCCATCTATTGGGATGGTAGTTAAAAGAAGAGTTTAACGATTAGAATTGTGTAAAAGTAGTACAAAAAAAATATAGGTTTTTTAAAACCTAAACTTAAACTTAATTTAACTCACCATTGAACTCACCGTTAAACTTAATTTTTTAACTTACCGTTCTAATAAATCACATATTTCTAATGAAGAAATAGTGAATTTTTTTCTCTTATTAAATTAGTTATTTTAGTCCACAGTATTACTATCCTTAATTTGGAAGGATACAGGTTCAATTACAGTTCAAGCTTGGTATTTTTTACACACTACAGAATTAATTTCTCCTTCCATCACAAAAAAAAAAAGAAGTAACTATAATTATTATACGCCATTCCTGTTGTTAAAAAAATAATAATTTATTTGAGACATTTATTATTAATTTATTCTCTAAACATAACGTCGTTTTGAACATGTTTTTTTTAATAAATGATGACCACCATAAGCATATTTTTATAAACAGTAGTTGAAGTTTGCCATTACCCCTAATTATTACGTCTTTTGGTATAACGGATACTTCACTGAGGAGAAGTTATTTCAGATTATTTTTGTTTAAGAAATTATTTCATTCATGTAATATTTTTAATTGATATTTGTATTAAAGCATAGTTGAGGATGTAATAATAACAATAATAATAATAATGTTCATGACAAAACCCAACCCCATGTCCGTGCAATAACATCTTCGCACACGTCCGGGGCGGGCAAGAACACAGTACTTCGGTACCTTCACTTATGTTGGCCAACGGGACAATGGTCTTGCTCTCTGGGGAGTACAGGATTGGCGGTCCCGAGCTGGTTGCGATTGTAATTTTTCGACTACTTTCAACTACAAGTGAATATTAACCACTAAAGTTTCTACAAACTACTTGCTAAAAGCGACTGCTAGCGACAACAAATGTCTATACCGACTAACGGCTACTCGCGGCTACTAGTGATTTCAAGCAACTATTAGCGTACTTGCGAACAAATGGGTTATACAAACTAATAAGGCTAACATTACAAGTGATTTATTGAAATTAGTATGTACTAGTACACACTATATACTTATAGATTATACACTGCTATATACTGAATATAATAGTAGATTATTATATACTAGCGAATAAAAACGACTGCAAGCGATTATTAGAAGCTACTATCGACTACTTACAACAAGCGACTTTTAGTGAGTAACAGCGATTATGGGACTACAAGCTATTACTATAAATTACAAGCGACTTAATAGCGTCCGCGGCTATAAGAAAAAACAAGCTACTACTTTCTACTACTAGAGACTACTAGTCTCTATAAGTGATTATAAACGACAAGCATCTACAAGCGACTAGTTGCTATCACAAGCAACTTCTATTGACTAAATTTGACTACAAGCGACTAAGAGCGTCTAGGGGACTTTATGCGATTTCTAACGACATCTAGCGATTATTAGGGAATGCAAGTGATTTCTAAGACTCCAGCAACTACTAATGATAAGACATTACTTCCGATTAATAGCGTTTCCAAGCGACTACTATGACTAAAAGCAATTACACGACCAAGATCTACTACCAGCGACTTTAAACTGAAATCGACTACTAACGTCCAGCAAATACAAGCGATTTCAAATGATTAACAACTACGCGACTGCTAAAGAATACAAGCGAAGGTATGCGACTACAATCGTCAACTAGCGACTGGTGACAACAAGAATACTAGCCACTACAAACGGCTACTAGCGAAAAGCGACTACTTGCGGCTACTACCAAATACAAACAACTACTTACCGCTACTTGTAACAACAAAAGTCTAATAGCAACTTCTGGAGAGTATCAACTACAGCCGATTGCTAAAGACTAGCAAATACAAGTAACAAGTTGAGGTTTGTAGCTACTGCTAACAGCTGCAGTAAACTATAAGAAACAACAAGGGACTATTAGAGACTACATTCGTAACTGTTGGCGACTAGTTAAGACTACAAACGACTACTAGCAAACGACTCTTAGCAATTTCAAACAACTATTAACGATGACGGGACGACATGCGTCTGCTAAAGAATACAAGAGGCTTCTTGGGACTACTTTCGTCTACTTGCGTCCACGAACGACAAGAGACGATTAGCAACTAAGGGTAACTACACGACTGCTACAGATTAGTTCCGACAATCAGCGAACACAAGAAATTATTAGGACTACTAATGACTGCAAGTGACTACTAGAGAATTGTGATTACTTGGGGCTAATTGTACTTATAAGTGACTGTTAGGCACTAATAGCAACTGTGTGCGTCTACAAGAGAATATATTAGTCTAATAGAGATTAAAAGTGACTACTAGCGAATAAGAGTGACTGCGCGACGGCTAGCCATTACAAGCGATTCTTAGGAGTACTAGGGACTATAAACGACTACTAGTGACTAGCGACTAATTTTGGGAAATAACTTTTTCAAGCGACAACTAGGGACTACCAGCGAATACAAGCGAACACCAGCGACTTATAACGAATATGCGGCTACTAGCGATTACTAGTGACTACTAGCAACTGACAGCGAATACGCGACTTTAGTGAACTACTAGCGAATAAAAGTAACAGGTTACTTGCGACTAGCGACTTCTTTTGACTGCAATCGACTAGTAGCATCTAACGACTAAAAGCAACTGATAGAAGCTATAACATTATATGAAACTATTAGCCGACAAAAGCGATTACTTTTGACTTCAAGCGACTCTGTTTGATTAAAGCAACTAATGGCCATTACAAGCGTCTATAAGGATTTACCGGTGACACGCGACTGTTAGCGACAACAAACATCTGCTACTGATTAGCGAATATTTGCGGCTACTGGCAACTGCTAGTATCCTTATGGCTACAAAGTTATACCAAGTAAGAACTGCTAACGATTATATGTGATTATTTAAGATTAGTATACACCAGTACTATCAACCACACAAGAAAACAAGTGACTACTAATGGATTGCGTATGTCAACTGGCAACTAGTAGCGACAATCGATTACTAGCGACTACAAGTGACTCCTAGCAAGAAAGAGCGACTAAGACCGAAAATGCGACTACTAAGGATTTCTAGCGACTACTAGTAAATAAAAGCGATTACGCAACTACAAGCTGCTTCAAGTGAATAGTAACTACTTGCGACTGGCTTGTAGCGACTGCAAGCGACTACTAGCGAGATGAAGCTAGTAATAGAGAATAATGACGACTACGCGTCTACATTGATTACTAGCTTGTACCCGACTACTTTCAACTACAAGTTACTACTCTCGACTACCTGCGATTACTAGTGAAGAGTGAATAGGAGGGACTACATTTAACTAGCGACTAATGGTAACCACGTAACTACTAGTGATTATAAGCGACAAGTAGAAACTAGTAGTGCATGCAAACGATTACTAGGACTATTATCGACTAAAATCAATTACCAGTGACTACAGAACTACTTGCGGCTAATAAAGTTTACAAGTGACTACTATGGACCACAAGCGAATACACGCGAACTTTAGCGGCTACATTCGTCTACTAGCGACTACAAGTGACTAGAAGTGACTACTGGCGATTATGAGCAGTTACGCGAGTACTAGCCATTTCTAGAGAATATTTGTTACTACTAGCGATTACGTGACAACAAGCGAATAACGACTACTTGCGATCACCAGCGACTACAAGCGTTAAATAACGTCTAAAGACTACGCGACTACATTCGTCCACTAGTGAGTGACTAATTGTAACTACAAAACTACCAGCGATTACTAGCAAGCAACTATTTAAGACTACAAGCGACTGCTAGAAATTAACAACGACTACGTGTCTATTAGAAATTACTAGTCGTTTTTCCGACTACAAGCAACTACTAAAGCCTAAGAACAACAAGCGAATACTTACGACTACAAGCGACTATTAGTGACTATCATCGATTACATGAATTCAAGCTTTACTTGCGAATACAAATGACTAGAAATGAATACGCGATTATTTGTGACAACAAACCAACAAGGATTACTAGCGGCTAACAATGATTACATGACTACAAGTTACTACTTTCGACTTAAATCGACTAATAATGACTTCGCGACTTTTTTAAATTACTGTCGATGAGGAGTACAAGCGATTACTAGAGACTATAAATGTCTTATAGAAACTATGCGATTAGTAGCTAATTTACTTTACTGTATTTGTCAATGATCGATTTGACAAGGTCACTGTGCGCTAGGTAGATAAGACTCTGTTCGTGGAACTCTTGGATGCTATAAGAGATTTCTGGGACTAATTAATTTCCCGTTGGCTACCATATAATTCCTCGTAGATAAAGTCATCATGAAATTTACGGAGTCAGTTTTTCGTTGATTTATAATTTGATTTTTTCTCTTTCAGAATTTTCATAATAAGAGGTAAAATAGTTATACATTTATATATTAAGTTAATAGATCCCTACTACATCATTTATGAAGAAGTGAATACACAGTTTTCGTGGTAAATTTAAACGAGCTTTTACTTCTATAATTTTTTTATATACGCATGAAGAAATGCTGTGTAATTATAAATTTAGTTGGAAAACTTAATTAAATTTAGATAGTTATAAAATAATATTATGAATAAAACCAATAATAATGTATTCAAAAACTCACTCTCAATGCACCTGGAAGGATCTGTATGTGTAGAGACTTTAAATGATTAAATAAATAAATAAATTAATTAAATTATATAAATTTTGTAAATATTAATAAAACTTTCGAAGTTTGCATGCTACAATTCGGCTTGATGAACAAAGTTAAAACTTGACTTAATTGGGAAATTCTTGGTTAAAGAAATTTTACTCTGAGATATCCCAGTGTACATTGAGTTATTTGTTCGTTAGCACATTCCATTCATTATTATCCTACCCTAGAAAATCTTAATTAAATAAATATGTCAAAATCAATTAAATAGATATATATCACACAGCATAATTTTAGTTATAATATTACAGTTGGATGTAATTCCACGAACGTTTTAGTGGTATAGCATATATTGTTCAAACGTTTTTCTGTCCATCCCAACTGGCCGCAGTAAAAATATGAAAACCCATTAAAAATTTAAATAATTCGAACAGTACATATGTATACTTTTAAAAATGAATAAGTGTTAGGTCTCGGTCTTTTATCCGGTGGTCCCGGGTTGAAATCTTGATCAAGTATAACATTTTTCATACGCTATTATATAGTTCATAAAATGGTAACAAGTAATAATCCGAATCTAACGGAAGTATTTCCAATGATATTAAAAAATGTATACATTACAATAATGTACTGATGTGTAAAAAAACACAGGGAATGATTAAACAAATGTTTGTGTTTGTATATTTTTAAGACAACAGAATATAAACCCTAATTAAAATAATAATATTAATCTATTTCTGAACAACTAGTATGTAATACCTCACTTCTATCAAAACAGAAAAGATAACTATTTTATTAGCAGAGTATGATACTTTGATCCATAAGAAAGGAGTTCAACATGTTTCCTTTATCGATTTCAATGAATTATCCGACGATCGAAAAACATTTTCGACCATGATAAATAATTTTAAATTCGAAGCTTTTATTTTATTACTCTGCAGGTAGTTTTAAATAACAATTTGACATGTAGAACCAAAATTTTCTCATTATTCCGTTAACGTAAACTTAAATATATATTAAAAGATTTCTTAAATTATGTAAGGCTTTCAAAGATTTTTATTTTAAATCAGTTTTATTTATTAATTTACTTCACACAGCTGTATCACTATTGTTTCGTGTATTAACTATTCTCTATACAAATTAATACGAAATTTTATGAATTATTTATAATCAATTTACTTTTTTTTTATAACGCTGTTCTAATTAATGTTTTTCCATGTTTCTCCTTTTTCCTTTCATTGAAATTGAGGAACATTCCATTTTGTCATTTTCGGAATTGAGCACAAACGATTCCTGAGGGATCTGTGTAATCGTGTGTATGTATATATATATATATATATATACATAATATATTATCATTATGAATATTATTTTATAATTTGTATGTCATTGTTAACTAATTTGATTTTTTTTAAATTAATTGAAAAAAATTTACTTTTTTGCGTGTTATGTAAAGCCATATTCAGCAAAAAATTAAGAAATCTATATTCCAGTTAGGTGCTGAAGAATAATGAATACCAAATTTTTCTGTACTTTCCTTCTGAAAAGCTATTAGAATTTCGGTTGATCACCTGAATGAAAATGAATGTCTTAAAATAATGACTGACCAAAAAATTTAAACACGTGAAATCTTCAAGTTTTAATTAGTTAAATAACACTAGTTAATTTTTAAAAAATGAGCCATAAAAAATGTATTATTTTTAACGTCGATTATTTGTTAAATTTTATTTAATTATTTATTTGTGTTTGGTAATTAAACACAGTCAAAGATTTTATTGAAATTAATTAGTTAACAGCAACAATGTAACCAGTAAGGTCACTTATAAAAGCGTTATATTATAAAACAATGTGTAAGGAACACATAGGAGTAGTATTAAAAATAAAATTATTATATTAAATAATTAAATTTAATTATCTTCTAAAAGCGCAACGATAAGTTATAATAATTTAAAAAGGGCAGAGCCATTTTATAAACTATTTTAAAGCGAACTGTTTAAAAGCTTTGATTAAAAGTAATAAAGGTGAATAAATTAACGATAACAAAGAACGAACAGCTTCTACGTAGACAAAATCATAAAAATTAAAAGTAAAAAATTAGAGGTTGACAACCTTCTATTAAAAAATATTTCCACACTCGTAAGTATTCAAGTAATAAATAAATATGATTGAAACTCACATAATAACACAGAGAAAAATTATTTGTGAATGAATTTATAAAAATATCTTAGACACCTGTTAACATTTTTAATTAAAACAGAGAATTTCATTTAAATTAAAATGTTATATAAAGTAAATTATATTCCTTTAAAATTAAATTTTAAATTCCTTATTATTAATATTATTATTATTGCATAAATTTCAAAACCTAGAAAACAGGAATGAGTGCAAATTTGTAATTTGAGGTGCTTGTTTTTAAAACATCCATTTTCATCTTCCCAAGTTTCAGATTAAAAGTCATACAATTAAATATGATTTTCATATCACACAATGTATGATTTTAAAATTGCCGACTTCCTTGGCGGAGTGATAGCGTCACTCAGATTTTGTCAAAAAAGTCCCGGGTCGAATCCTAGTCAGGCATCTTTCACAAGCTACAAAATTTCAGTTTCATATTCCTCCTAGGCACAAGCGTTGAAATTTCATATTATAGTGACTGGAACATTTGTTATTTGTTGTTTAAGTCCTTAAAACAAAATTAATTGGATTATATAATTTTATAAGCAAAAAAATATTCAAATTTTATTATGGTGTTTTGAAGGAAATAAGAATTGCATTAAAAAAAAAAAAAAACAATCGGTACGCCAACCAATTACTCTCAACTAGATTGTACTGATTCAATTGATAATCACTTATGATCTCAGAATATAAATTTTATTAAAAGTTTATTTTTTTTAATTTTTACATATTTATTTTATAATTTAAATAGTTTAAAATAAAATAAAAAAAATAACTTTTCTACCGAAGTAAATGTGAAATGAAATCAACATTTATTGCAAGTGTTATCTATATGTGCGGTCTTTTCTTTTTAATACGGAGAAAAAAGCCATTAAGACCACTGACTCTTTTCTTTTATGTGAATTATTGCTATGTTTGGGATAGCTCATTTTTAAATAACTTCGACGGATTGAAAACTAGAAATTTTTATTTACTGAATGTACTTAAATATGAAAAGAAAATAAATAATGCTTTTGTTCTTATAGATTACTCTAGCGTATAAACTCTTTCTTGAAATTTATTAAAATAAGTATTATAAATTGAATCCATTCTCTTATTTTCAATAATATATAATATTATTCTTCAGATTTATTGTTAGTTATTTATTTTCAAACTACTAAACTCGTTATTAGTAACCAATACTGAATATTTAAAATAACTGTAAAGTACTTGTTTTGAATCAACAAAATTAAAAAGATAATAAATAAAAAACAGTTATACCTTATATAACATTGAACTATTTTTCAAATAGAAAGAATAAACTAATTATTGATTAATGTGATTAAAGAAAGCGTATGACTTAGAAGCTGAGAGTATTAATATTAATAAAGCAGGGACTAATTGTATCGCGAACGGTAAGTGTAGCTTTTTTATATCTCATTTTATTATTCATTAACGATACTCTCACTCTTCATATTTTTTTAAGCGACAATTTTTATCTAAATACAGAACATTAAATTTTAGAATATATTTATCCTAAAATATCTCATATACTATGTGTATTTAAATTCAAAGATCATATTAATACTTTTTCGGTTTAATGTAAGAAAGAAGTCTGAACTTTGTTATATAATAGTTTTCTGTACGCTTCGAAAATCTTAAATCTTCTAATTTGAATTTAAAAAACAAACGGCGAATGCCTAATAAATTAAAAAATAAGAGTATATTTATAATAAATAATATTTTCGTTTAGTAAATTTTCAAAAACAATTATTTGAAAATAAATCAATTCATTAAATTGTTAATAGAGAAAATACCTGCTGTATCTTATTTATAATCTAATAAAATTTGATCGATTTTTAAAATATCTGATCAGTTGATTAATATAAGAGACCGGTTGTTTGGAGTTAAATCTTGAGTATAACTTCTTATATCCCATACATTCAGATGGGTTTAAGAAGAGATCTGTACGTCAACAATTATTTTAAATTAACGAGCAACTTGTGAATAGATGAAGATATAGATTTTTTCGTGCTTACGTATAAGAAAGATGCTTGATATATTGTGATTAAAGTAAAAAAAAACAATAAAATATCTTAATGTGTTTTGAGAAGAAACAGTAGTTGCAGATTACAATTGTATTTTATTTTTATTATAAATTTTTTTTATAGGTAGGAATGTAGTTTAAAGTCGAGGAAGATCTTTAAAGCGGTGGACACTACAATAGGGTAAGATTATGTGTATAGTGGCTTTTAAAAATAATAATGCTGTACTATAAATCTATTGACTTAGGATTCTGATTAATTTTTTTTTTTTAGGATGAAGATACCAACGCCCGGCTTGTTTCCCACAGGGGATTATAAAAGGGACGGCCTTGCATTGTTTACAAAACTTATTAGAACCAAGAATGTTGAGGGAATGCAAGGAGATTTACCACCTCGGCTAGACTCATCAAAACCTGATAAGAAACTAAAACTAAAGGTAAATATGAAATAACTCCAACTAATTAATTATATTTTAACTTAAAAATTATGGATGATTTATCTGATACTGAATGTTTTATTCACAAGTGTAAAATCTCAAGCATACAGTATTTTTTTATTATAAAAGGTGACTTTCTGGATCTAATATTTCAAAAAAATGTATCAGATTAAATATTTATATATCGATTCATTTTTTTAATTCTTTCAGTTTTATCATGAAATAATAGTATTACTCAAAGGTGTTAGTAATGTAATTAAAATTTGTTGCTTGCGAACATTTTTTGTGAAGATGTATTTTTAGGTGGACAGTAAATAAATGAAAAGATTTAACGTTATGAAAATATTCGATAATAAAAAAATTAATTAGCAAAAAGTATATAAATGAAAATAATTACTTCATTGATTCTAGAGAATCTATTAAAAATCAACAATCCTTAAAAACGTCTACAAATACTGTATAAAAAATTAAAATGTTACATAATAAAATCAATTTATTTACGTTAATGACACAATATAAAATTAAAATATGTTATTGATATAATAAGTAATTTGAAATTGTACTGTCTCACTACAATATACAAACTGAACTTCCATTTACACTTAAACAATTCGATTTGTTCAGTCAAAAACCGACCAGTTCTGAGATATTTATTTGCAATTTAGATTAATCAGAAAGTACTTTTAGTTAAACATGAACCCGAGTCTTCCGCCATTACGTTAAAATTTTAGAAACAGCTGATTGATGGTTATTTTATCATAAAATCCAATGGATACAACGTAATATAATCGTGGGTTTAGGAACAGTTGATATCAGACTTTGTGTACAATGAAAATCTCCTCATGCAAAAAGGGACTCGGCGAATGCAGATGCACAAACTGAATATATTCAAATATACAAATGACACATTACAATAACATAAAGGTGCATTATTAATAATATATGAAATATATACTCGTATTATGTAAATTGATAATCGTTCTGATACGCAAAAATAATGAATTTGCAAACATATTATTATACACCAAAAAAATTATTATATACAATTCTCTTTTTCATAATTATGTCACAAAATCTATTTATTTTTTTTTTAAATAAATACATTATAAAATTGTTTTTTAATAAATATGAGTATAGTATATGTGTTTGTTTATTTGTCCACGGTAATATCAACAATCCTGTATCGGTATGTAAAGGTTCTACACTGTTTTAAAGTTTACTTCTTCACGAGTATTATAAGCTATATTAATCATAATATACCCTCCTAATTTTGCCCCTTTTGGTATATCTACATAGTAATATGATTTATCATACATAAATAAAAGATAAAATTCGATTACGAGATTATTACACATCAACCAAACTATGAAATATGTTCTTGCGGTGCGATAGCGTATCGTTATCAAGGGAGAAAGATTTCAAACTCACGTAACAACTTCGATCGATGTGATTCTCATTTTCTACTTTTTGAAAGTTAATCGTAAATATGACTTAACATATTCTATATTTTTTATCATGTGGGAGCGTATTTCCTCATCTAATAACTTTAAAACGATCCCTCCTGAGTATAATAATACGCAGGAGGTAATAAAGTATTTGGTTATACTTTTTTGAATGGTAATAATATATTAGTGTGTTTACTGCATATGAGTTGACAGATATGACTACTATTTACAGACTATCGTCTCGTAGAAAATATGAATATCGTCTTGTTGAAAGCGTTATATCTGCTAATATTCGTAGGAAGCCTAAAACAGCACACATAAAATTGTGCAAGGTAGATTATCCACTATGTTATAGTCATTTTTCAAAGTACAAACTAGTAGATGTAGAACTTTTTTTTTAAGTTTTTTGTTTAAGATACGAAAACATTTTATATTAAAAATTAAAATTGTAATTCAATTTTTGCGTTAGATCTTTCTTAATGTCTAACGAATTTAATTATTTTTCTGAATATAACATTTCTAGTATGCCAAAATGTAAGTTCTTTTTTCAATAAAATAAAAATTTATTTTATTTTATAAAACTATGTTGAGAACAAATAACGTGGAACAGTTATGTTGTACGACATAATTTTGAATTATATGTATATTTAAAAAGTATAAATTTGTACAAAGCGGCCCGTACAGTTCACGGAAAGTACGTATCTTTTCTGTACAGTTCCTTGTTTAATGAAAAAGTATATTATTGCATTAAAACGTTATTTCATTTTTAAGGGAAGGTTGGCATCCCTGCTAAATTCTCACTGTGTTTGTTACTCGTTAGCTCAGATTGGCATCTCTGCCAAATTCTCACATTTTTGTTATTCTTATTAAATTAATTTTTCTAATGCTCTATTGTTAGTCAGTCTACTGCCAACCATGAGAGACTCAACATGTATTTAACATTCATGCATAATTAATTAATTAAAACAATGTTACATATATGAAGTATAAGTTTGAATATTATAATAAACAAAATTTGGAATATAATCTAAACAACAACTTTTATTTATTTCACTGAACCAGAGAATAATTTAAATCCAACCGAGATATTAAACCAAGGGCGCAAACAATTCGACATTTTTGTTCCTCCGGCCGCTGATATAATCCACGACCTCAGATATAATTTGAAAATTTTGAAAAATCATAATCTGCAGTTTTGTAGAATCATCATTTGGTCTTCCAGAACCGTGGATGTAATCTAAAATCATCTAAACAAATTAATTCAAATAAAATATTTAAACAAACTCAACTACAACTCATTAGTATACTTGTATTTAGAGGTAATGTGTTAGAGTGGCAGCACTATTTTAATATGTTTATTGATTTTAATAGAGATGATTTAACTAATATTCAACAATTACACTATCTACATTCTTTTTGAAGGCCTTAGCTATCATTAAAGATCTGCTAATAGCTAATGAAAATTATATTATTGCTCTAGAATTATTAAAGATACGATTTGTCAACAAATATATAATTGCATTTCATAATGTTGAGCGGATTTTAAGATCAGATTCTGTGAAAAGAAATTCCGTAGATACTTTATCCAAATTTATTAATGAAATCTCCTAAAATGTGAATTCGCGTGAAGCAATGCAACTTCCTATAAACAAGTATGAATTTATTGTCGTCCAATTTCTAACATCAAAATTGGATTACAATACTTTATGGAAGGAAAAGTTATCAAATGAAAGATTTCCCACCTTCAAAGATTTCATCGAATTTCGTAATTTGAGACGACAACTTGTCGAAAATTTTAATGCATTCACTTCAAACACGTAAGTGAAATCAGAAAACAAAACAAAAGGAGAGCGTTATAACAATACAACCAAAGCTTTTAACAAACGCTTTACCTTTAATTATAACAAGCAATTTAAAGAAAATAATGTTAGTTATCTATGCAATATTTAAGTCTAAGCAATATTTATTTTGTAATTCAAACCATCGTTTACAGCAATATAAAGAATTTTTAAATGTGTCCATCAATGAACGCAGAGACTTTTTGAGGCATAATAATTGTTAAAGTATTTGTTTAATAAAGGTCATTCTATTAATGAGTGTTATTCAAAAAATTTATGCACGATTTGCACTAAAAAACAATACACTCATTCACATGGATAAAGTTAATGGTTCTAATTTAGATAGCAATAAGCCTGAAAGTAATACCTATTGTTCATTTAATAATCAGTCAATCGAAAGTACACTTTTACACTTAGGTTAGACTCTCGATATAACAACTTTTTATTCAAAGTGCAATGTGCTGTTTCAACTGATATATCAGACAACAAACATTCCATCAATCATATTTGACATTTCTAATCTTAATCTTCCTCGTAATATATTTCTAGCAGATCCCAAGTTCAACATAGCAAATAACATTGACATACTGATTGGAGCTCAATTTTATTTGAGTTTTATCTTTCCTGGGAAATTCCTGATTTCCTATTATTCAGGAAACTAAATTTGAATATACACTTAGTGGTCGTCTTCCTAATAACATTAAGGGCAACAATACTATTTCATCTTTTCTTGCTCGTAACACTCATAAAAGTCTCTCAACTATACTCGAGAATTTCTGGAAAATTGAAGAAATTAATACTGATGATTCAATTGAAACCTTTACATGTGAAAAACATTTTCAATCCAACACTATTCGAAATAATCAAGGCAAATTTGTCATGTCGTTACCACGCTAAGATAATGACAAACAACTAGGTGATTCCTTTGTTAACGCTAAAAAGTCGAATCAAGAATTGAATTAGTTAGAACAGTTAAATGTAATTAATAATATAAATAAAAATGTATCTAGAGAATTACACATTCACTTCAAGAAAATTAATGTTAATAATTTGGTGAAAACGATTGTTAGTGAAATTAATCCGAAGAAATTGCGTAAAGAAATTTTTTTTATCTAGTAAAAATGAAAATGAAGTCAATTGTTTAAAAAGTAATGAGAATAACAATAGTATTAATATGAAATTGTATCAACAAATATTTTTTCTCCTGATGTTAATTCAGTAAAAAGGATTGGTAGTAACAGTAAATTAAACGAATGAAAATTCAAAATCTATCGCGTAGTAGTGATAAAAACAGAAATGTTGATATTTCATTCAGTACAAATAGTAATGATAATAGCAATATAAAATAGAATAAAATGTATTTTAGTAACATTGATTTAACTGGAAATAGAGGTTATAGCAATGCAATAAAATCAAAATTAAATTCGTCACATCTTGTCACAGTAGAAGCGATACAGATTCTGATTCGGATACGGATACAAGTAAATCTACCGAAACTAGCTAAAGTAATTCAGATACAAATTTAGATACTATGAGGACATACAAAAAGAAAAATGATTATGTTAGACACAAAGAATATGAACGTGATAAAAAACAAAAAGAAGATAAAAAAATACAAGTGTATGCATTGTAAGAAATATTTGATAATAGAAATGGATTAGGCCAGCACATTGCAGTATGTGGTGCTAGATTCATCCATCGTTGTAAATTCTGTACAAAGAAATTTCTTTTTGGAAACAATGACGTAACCATTACTGTTCTAAGAGAAGCTCTATGAACCATTTTATTTATAAATTTAAAAATCCTAGTTCAAAAATGATTACACTTACAATACCTTCAGTCAAAAATATATTTGTAATTGTTGTAATAAGACATTCAAAATTAGACATGAGTTAGATATGCATATTAGTAAGCATAATAAATCAATAAAATATACTTGTGATATATGTAAAAATTTATGTGATTCAGTGCCTGAATACAATAAGCATAAATTATGGCACAAATTGGATTATAAATGGTATTTCTTCTATCACAGTACATTCTATAAATGTACAATATGCTTTCGATATAATGCAAAAATCCAGGTACAACAGCCTGATCAGTTACCATCTTCCAGAGTTATTCCTGTCCGATCATTCTCTACATACGGAGTAGACTACGGCGGTCCAATTGTGATTCGTCATGGTGGGCAGAGATCTAAGAACTTAAGTAAATCTTATGTAGCATTTTTCATATGTCTCACTACTAAAGATATTCATTTAGAATTAGTTTCTGATCTGACTTCACAGTCGTTTATAGCAGTATTTAAAAGATTTATATCACGTACGGGTATAAAGTATTTTCTGATAACGGTTCAAATTTCCGTTCCGCCAAAAATGTACTTTATAATTTGTATCAACTTTTAAATTCTGAAAACTAAAATCAGACATTCAAGCATTTTCAAATACACAAGGTATAACCTGGTCATTTATTCCTTCCTCTTCACCCCATTTTGGTGGTTTATGGGAAAGCGCAATCAAAAGCGTTAAATTTCACATGCTTCGTGTAATTGGACAAACGATCCTTAATTTTGAGGAATTATACAGTTTTAACAAAAATGGAAGACCTGTGCATAAATTATCCTACTACCAATCCCAAATGAGTGTTTTAAATAATATTTTTAAGTAATATTGTTTTATTGATTTAATTATTTTGATACTATGTACTTGTAATTTCATTTGATTTATATTATTATAATGCGGTTGTTAACGTTCTCATAAACATTGTATTAACATTTGTAATGTAATTTACATATTTGTATTAATTTATTTATGATATCACTTCTATATTGTACATTATATGATTATATATTGATTTATCTATAAAAATGCAATAAGACACCAGTAAAAATATAATAATTTATTGATCTTGAGGAATAAAATTCCCTAGATTTATTTATATCTTAATCTGATTTTTTTAAATTTATGTGAATGTAATTTCAAACTGTTATATATTGCAATATGAATAATTATTATTATCTGAAATACTATTTACAAGTTTTTTTTCACACTACACCCAGGGCCGAATCCACAACAAAGCAAAGCACAGCCCAGGGAAATGTCTACTCAAACGGGCCTTTCCGTCCACCGGTCATAAGTCTAGTCCGACAGGTCAGCCTGTCGGGTCAGTCTCTAACTCCTAGGAGGGGATATCCAAGCTCCACTATGTCGTACTTGAACCCCATCCCAGAAGCCGGGACTCGCCAATGCCTCTTGTGAGAGCACCCTGTGTAGGGCACTCACACCGGGTGTCGGTCTTTTTCGCTAAGGGATGAAGGAGTCCCAGTGCCTCATCACTGCCGCCCATCCGTGTACAGACGAACGGCAGCTCCGCAGGAGGCTGTCCCTCAAACCGTCGCCACCCCATCGTCCCTGGCTTTGGGCTGGAGTATCCGTGTCACAAAGTCAGTTACCGCACGAAACCTCTCAGTCCCTGATAACATACAGCCTGTGATTGTTTCAACTGTAAGGGGTCCAGTCACCAACTCACAGCAGCTTACGTACGAAGTAGAGAGTGCTAAGGTTCAAATCCTAGTAAAGACTTTAATACGGATTTGAATGTTAGATCGTGGATATCGATGTTCTTTAGTGGTTGGGTTTCAATTAACCGCACTTCTCAGCAATGGTCAACCTGAAACTTACAAAACCACACTTCATTTACATTCATACATATCATCCTCTGAAGTAATACGTTACGGTGGTTGGGAGGCTAAACAAATAAAAAGAGTTTATATTTATTATGAGATTTTTTTTTTGTTTTATCCCCAACCTCCCACGAATGGACCTGCAATCAAGCGTCACGCGGTCCTGGGAGGTGCCTCGTCGCTAACCACTCAGAACCCTCCGACGCGCCCGGCTATGTCGTCCACGCCAGAGCAACCCAAGCGGCCGGGACTTGGTCTTCTACGGCTCCCTCAAATGTGTTTATTATGAGTTTTTAATTACTTTATCATACATATGTAGATTACTATTAATATTATACCACAAATGAATGTAAATATCGTACAATTTAATTATACTCATGTACGTAACTTATTTGTAATTTCTAATCATGTCTGTCATAATTTTATTTCCATTGTTAAACTAAAAAAAAAAATCATCATATGATTTTTGGTGGGTAGTTATGTTAAGACGCGTTTGAATACAGATTTAAATGAATTATTTAATTGTTAAAGGAAGGTTGGCATTACTGCAAAATTTTCACTTTTTTTTTACTCATTAATTTAAATTGACATCCTTTCCAAATCACATGTTTTTTGTTACTCTATTAAATTAATTTTTCTAATGCTTTATAGTTAGTTAATTTAGTGCCAAGCATGAGAGACTCAACATGTATTTAACATTCATGTATAATTAATTAATTTATAACAATATTACATATATGAAGAATAAGCTTGAATATTATAATAAAAATGGAATATAATCTAAACAAGAACTTTTATTTATTTCAATGAACCAGCGAATAATAAAGTATTTAGAATAATTTAAACACAACCGAGGTATTAAACCAAGGAGGCAAATTATTCGACAAGAATGACAATGTGTTGTCAAGCTTTTCATTTATTTGTAATAGAATACATTGTTGTAGAAGGTTGGATATTTGAATTTACATACAAAAGTGTGAGCGTGATTGGTATTGGAATTATTAAACAAAATTAGTTTTAATTTCAGAACGCTTGTAAACAGAACTTTCTTAAAAAATTTTACGATATGAAATTAATATTTTGATTTATTTTTATTGAAAAACTAACTTATAGTAAATTATGTTTTTAAATAATATTTACAAAAATAATTGCTTACTAAAAGGATCTTTGCGAAAAATTCGGTGAAAAAAATCAGTCGGTGTTTTTCTGTTCAGTAGTTTTTTTGTTTATTCGTTACTAAGCATCTTAATTTTATACGAATTGTATGTAGAGTGATAATAAACGAAAATTGTGTTGTAATTTTAAATAAAATTTTATAAGGTTCTGTTAAAGGTTTGCACATTTTGATATGAGCAATTACCAAAAATTCTTTAAATTGGCATCCATGCTTGTACAGAATTGACGAGAATCCTTCAAAATTCTACTTATTTTTTGTCAAATCGGTAACAAGTTTGGTTGTATAATATATTAACGATACTGCAGATCACTTATGTTTCTCATCAAAAGTATTCATGATAATTAGTATTTCAACCTAACCTTAAACAAATTCACGATTTTTAATGAAAATTATCTTTCCTTTTAGTACTGTATTAATTGAAAAAAAAAATGAAAATAGAAAACAAATAATTTTTCTTAAATATTCAATTTTTCTTTAAAAAAGATGTCTAGTACTGACTTCATACGTTTGATGAATGTCAAACTGTAAACCTACAAAACGTCATAAACAAATGGTTCTAGGTGCTGATTTTACGTTAGACTAAATCACTTAAAAAATGGCATAACTATTCTCACGAATAATAAGCATTTCATTCTAACTTTTTTAGGAAACGTAGAAGTAAAAAATTGGTCTTATTCTCTGAGCCAAATGTAATGTTGCATATCAGCATGTTATATCCAATGGAAGCTTAAATTACATTTTAATTTTTTTTGTTGAAAATATTGAAAAATATAGGAATAAAATTTTTGCAAAATTTCGTTACAAATGATACATTTACTGTATTTATCACAAATTTCAGATTTAATATTACACAATGATATCATTAACGTCAAAGAAAGCAACTGTCTTGTACCTCTTCCATCTCCTTTATAGTTTATATACTACGTCAAGCATAATAAAAATTGTATTATTAGATTTAACAGTGTGAAACAAGGAAGGTTATTGATAGAAAAAGGAAAGAACTTATAATTTTACTTCAGAAAGTGTCTAATTTTCCTTGATAGGCTAACCAGAATAAACCAACAAAAGCGTGCAAAAAAAAATTAAGTAAAATTATGTGAAAGTATAAAGTGATAAGGTCATGAAGTGACAACCATAAAAGAATAGACACAAATGATAAACTAGTAGTCAAAAATTTTCATTCGAAAAATTGAATAAAGAAAATGGATATGTAGGTGCATTATTTAAATAAAAAAATAAAAATAAAATGTACAGAGAGAGAACAGCTGTTATTCGTAACAAAAAAAGTAGAATAATTCTTTAAAATTAAATTAAAAGGCAAAATATTTGTGAAAAATTAAAATCTATTAGTGTAAATCAAACAATAAATAAATAAAAAATTAATATAGTAGAGACCGAGAGAGGAATGTTTTTCTCTAAAGGCTACCACAAAAAAAAGAAAAGAAATGTAAAATCATAATAAAATCTAGGTGGTAAAAGTGTTTAGAAATTTAAATATTTTATAACAGTAACATGTTACTTAGAATACCGCTAATTTTAAATGTATATTTAAATTTGTACAGCAATTCTGTATTACTTACTTAGCCATGGAAAATTTTACAAACCGTCGTATGACAGTTATGTAACAGGAGGAGCCATCACCAGACAAAATGGGAAAACCATGTACATATTCTAAGCACAGCTATCAAAGGACAATTTCTTCATGTCAGCTGTCTCGTACAGAAAATTTCTGTAGAAAAGGTTAGGACAGATAATGCAAAGCAACAAGTAGTACCCCTTTCTGCCGTGAAACAATGTATTATATCCACTTCCTCTATTAAATAGGGGTTTCATATATATATTTTGTTTTAGTTTTTGATAGATTGCATAAAACTCAGTGTAGAGTAAATCAAGCTCAATTGTGGTTGGTTGTTGGCATAGCCTTTTATTTTTTATTTTTTGTATTTAAATAATCAAAAACGCAACATTAACCTGAATAATTAAGAGTAGATTTGCTCAAATATTCAAAATTAATATAAAAAATTCATTCTAAGGAAAATATCCGCAGTATTAAAATTTAACTGAAATGACATATAACTGATTTAATTTTTTGTTTTTTTTTTCTAATCTGTTGTTGAAATTGGAAGAAGCGTTCTAAAACTTAAGAGGCCAAATATAACTGGCGATATCCAGTTATATCCAAATATAATTCTATTTAATTTTATTTATTTTATTAAAAGTATTACTTTATGAACCGTAATTTTATTTAAGTTAAAGATAAATAACTTCCATAATACAATTTTTTATTTACGGATAATAATGAGAACTTTTTAATGTCGTGTAAGAATGCATTCAATAATCTTCAAATCAAGAAAAGAAATGGGAAAAGAAATGGGGAAAGCTAGCAATGTAATTGACTCTCAGGCATCTGTGCTCAACATTTTGCCTTCTACACCGTTTATAAAATCAATTAGCCTCTATTTTTTGTATTACGATTGACTTCTTCCAACAGTAGTGGTAAACAACTGACAGAGAACTTAATTGAAATCATATAAATTATGAATTATTCATATTACTATTTTTTTTTTTTTTAACTGAGTTAAATTAATTCATAGCAAACACCGCAGAGAACTCGATCTAAAATCTTTGTTAAAAGTTGTGTTAAAATGTACTGTTAAGGTGAAAAATAAAGGCAGAAATCAAAAATAAACTCATGAAGTTGAAATTAAAACGCTTTTTTATCGTTATATATTGTACTTATTTCTCATTTAGACTATAGAGCATTAAACTCTCAATTACAATAAAGTTTCGAAAGATAATAAATGCAATTATTACACATTTGAAATTAACTTGAATGATACAAAATATTTTAAAACGTTTTAGTTTATATTATTTTAAAATATGAGAGAAATTATTAATCCTTTTTAATTAACTGGTACAAAAGATCGTATTACATGTGGGGTTTCTGTCTGCTGTGTATACTTTAGGACATTTATTTACCTAAGGCAAAATACCTGATTGATTTCAAATATGGGAAGATATTCTAGCGAATAAATTACACAAAAAATAATTAACTCAATTAAATATATTAAACAGCAAGCCAGTTCGCTGCAATATCATAGATGTATACACCTAGTTGAAAATCTTGTTATTAAATGGTGTAACACTATCCAGTATCAACAAATATAAAATTTTAGGCGGAAAATGGCGTAAGCCGCGCAACAAAAATCAATCATAACTCTGCAAATAATCATATAAGTAAATAAGATAACGACATATAGAGTGATCCAAATTGCACAGCAATTTCTCGGAAGATGATTCTATAGCCAAAAATAAAGCATTAAGTTCATTAAAACGTAGGTCAAGAAACATTTCGTTTACGAGTTTCGGCTCGCGAAATATTTAGCCTTCCTTTTTGATCCCTCTGTGAAATTAAACCATACTAAAATTCCTGGGGTACAAATCAAGGAGTAAATTTGGTGCTTCCTTATGATCTTATAATTTATATTCACACCAACCGAAGATTGCATATTGTGTTATAGTCAACAAATACCGTGTTACTGTGCGGGGGTTTTCATAAGCATCTTATTCTCCACCAATATCTGTAGCTATGAAACTTCTGGCAGGAATTCTAGAACTTCAATCTCAAGAATAAGTTTCAGTATTCTGTTCTCAAATGTTAATACCCTTCTTTGGTCACAATAGACATACATAAGATCTTACACCTATATAATACAAACGGATACACAAAACTATAGTAAACCCGCAGCTGTAGAATGTTTGAAGTAGACGATGACCGTGGAATATTTTCAACGTCGCACGGAATTTTTCGACGTAAAATTGTAACAACGATTTCTGTCCCCATTTCATGTTTGTCAAAACAACATCCAGATATTCAAGCTGATTAATTTTTTCCAAGGTTTTCTGCTAGGTAGATCGATATTGTCGTTTTGGCGTACCTTATTTCTATACACTTTGTCTTCTAAAAACTTACCGTTAATCTTAATGATCCAGCCGTCTCCATTAGTTCGACGTATAAAGTAATAAAAAATCATTTCCTTGAAGTAATTCTTTAAAAATATTCTTAAAAATTTATTACATTTCAAAGGTTTTTTTAATGTACGTAATGTAACATATTTAAAGTATTAACTTAAAGTTTTTTTTTTTTAAATTTAGCAATATTTTGTCGCGAAAGAATAATGTGTTCTTCCGGAACACTAACCTGTTTTTTCTATTATTACATTATATATATATATATATATATATATATATATATATATATATAATTTTCTTTTGCATATATAGTGTATAAAGATAGCATCTCAAATGTTGGCCTATAAAGAATACAAACCTTTTTGCTCCACCACAATAATAACTTTTCATTAAAAATAAGCAATATTTCTCCCGAAGTACAAAAACGTGTCAAAAATAGGATGTTCATCCTTTCGGGAGTCATTTCAGAAGCCGACAGAAAGAAGTATATTTTATGTATTAAACTGCTAAATGTTATTTCAATATTCAATAGTTCTGTTGGTTTAATAAGACGTTCTATTGCAAACAGTTATATTCAGTAAGACCAATGAAAATAGAAAAAATAAGAGAGAATCGCCAAAAGTGTTTTGACAAAGAAAACAACCGCAGATGGCAAAAAAATTACCAGTAACTTGATAAATCGTTACGAAAATTTACTTTTTAGAAATAAAATATCAATATAAATAAATTTTTGATTATTACCATGGCTGTAATTTAAAATTCGTTCTAATTTCTTGAAATTAGCTTATTTACATTTTCATGATATATCATGAATGTTATTACTGTTAAAATTTCTCCAGTAAGTCTTAATAACAACTAACAAAATACCTTATTAATTATAATACCCTTTAATGACGTCTACAGACAATGAGACAAATATGCAACTTATTAAGTTGCATGATAAATTAATGTAATTAAATTTTCACGAATAATTCAAAAAGTTTCTACGGAACTTTTTCTCAAATTAGTTACATTATGTAGTATTCTAAGGGAAATCATATTGGTCAACAGGATCATTGGCAACTACGGGCAAATTATATAAATAGAACACGGAGGAATGTATTTACTCTTACCAAGATTAAGTAACAAATTACCTTTTGTTACTTTTAGCAGCATATATTAAATTTTAACAAATTAAATTCATTTCCCGCTGCTCATTTTACATGTTTATCTAGAAAATAAATTACCTTTAGCTTACACAGGAATGAAGATCGAATTTCACGGTTCATTTCTAACTACTTATAAGTTTTGTATGTGTACAAAATAAACAAAACTGAATGTAAACAGAAATGCAGAAGGTATCAACACCTTAACAGGCGAGCAAAAACTGAATACAGTAACCTAATACTAAAACTTACATTAGCAACTCTAAGCTATTTGTTTTGGTTAATTATTTCTGACAGAAACCATTTGAAGGGAAATTTTATCGCACTGGGGGGCTCCTTTCTTCCCTTTCGTATATGGTGGTAAGAAGCAAATTATAAAACTTGTTACTATCATGATGCATCATGATAGATCTACTCGTATCTTACTCATAATTTAGTACTATTTATAGAGGTTATTCTATAAATTTATATTTATCATTTTTGTGAACCTGTTGACGACAGTTAAAGTACTATTATAATTTTTGTTTATTTTGTAATACCATTTTTAATAATAAGGTAAGTGTAAGTTTTTGTTTTTATGTATGAGTACATGAACTACGATATTGAAAAAGTATATAATTTTTAAAACGCGTGATGTGCTCTTTAATGTAAGTAACACTAGTCTTCAGAGCAAGTTTTGAATAATATTTGTTTTCTTGATATATTTAAAGAGTATGTGTGATATAAATTGTGGTTATTTATTAGAATATTATTTTTATGTTTCGATTTATCAGAAGTAACCAGTTTTCATTCTTTATTGTTAATGTGTAAATTTCAGTATTATTGATGATAGTGGACATAGGACTTGTTTCAATGAGGGACTGTAATATCACTACCCAAACATCTCAAATGACATTAATTTCATTGCTGCTGATTGTATTAACTAAATATTGAGTAAATAAAATACATGTACACAAAAAAAAAATATTCTAAACAAACAAACAAAATTACATCCACACTTTTAACACATTATGTCTTTAAATAACAAAATGCTTTAAAACACCAGTGTTTACATATCCATGGTATGACACTCAGCGCTCTCTGATGCAGTATTTGAAGAAACTCGATTTATAGTGAAAGGACAGATTTTGATAACTTTTAATTAAGATAAAATGTAGACATTTAAAAAAATTATAATAATGTCTTTTTTTTCTTTCATTGGCATGTTCTGATTAACATTTTGTTCTTACTGGTACTGTAAAAACATGTGTGTTTTAATTTGCATCATTATCATAATGTAATTAAAGAATGATATAATAAATACTATATGATATAATTCATGATAAAATTATAATTCTTTAATAGTTAAAGAATTATATATTACATTCTGGTTTACAATTCTACTTTTTTTTAAATCTCCAAATTTTTCTTGACTTTATCAAATGCATTCTCTTAATCTATGAAACACAGATTCATTCCTTTTCCTTTCTCTAAATATTTTTCTCCAACCATCCATAATAGTCCAATGGCATCTTTGGTTCCTTTCCCTTTCCTGAAGCCAAACTGTTCCTCTCCTGCATTCCCTTCCATTATTCTTACCAACCTTCGGTTTAGGACTCTTAACAATACTGCAGCAGCACAGGCTATTACACTTATTGTTTTGTGCTCTATACATTTTCTGATACCAGTTTTCTTTGGAATTGGCATCATTAAATTTCTATAAGGTCTTCAGGCCATTTTCCTGTAAAGTATATCCTATTACACAATTTAACTATTTCTTCCATTTTTTCCACCTTTAAGCATTTATAAAATTCCATTGGAAATTTATTAACTTCAGTAAATTTTTTCTTCTTCATTTCTTTAATTATTTCCTATACTTCAGATTTAAATATCAACGATTTTTTGTCATTTTCAGCTAACTCCCATTTCTTTTCTATGTTCAGTTTCTCAGATTTCTCTCTTATCATATACAGGTCTTCCACATATCCCTTCCATCTTTCTCTTTTCTTTCTCCTCGTGTAGCATTTTACCATCCTTATCCTCAATTTATCTCATTTTACCATTTCCTTTCCATTTATCCCATATAATCCCTCTTCACCAAGAGGGGAAGATAGAGACATGGGTGGTGACAGATGTGATGTGCAGACATATACAACATATCATACTGTAATTACTCTTTTAAATTTTCATTATGATTGGATTCTTTCTTCATCTATCTCACCATAACTTTTTGTCTTTGCTTTCTCAACTCATTGTTTAATTTGCAATAAATTGCTCTTTCATTTTCATCTGTCTTATTCTTATACCAACTTATTTCTTCCATTTTCTTAAGCATTTCTGTTATTACCGATAGTTTTTTGGCTCCTTTTTTATTTCCCTCATAACAGTCTAATTCTTCTTCTGCTGTTTTTACTATGGTGATTTTATCTTCATCCAGCTATCTCAAAGTTCTCATTTTCCTTTTTGTTTTTCTTTAATTGCTTTAGCAAATTTTTCTGTCTTTGTTTCCTCACCCAGTTTTCTTCAACTTTTCAAATTTCCAGTTTTTAACTACCTTTGCTTTTTCTACTTTCTTTAAAGCTATTCTCACTTCCATAATAAATACGATACGATAATGTGATACGAGTATCACATTACCACTATTGGTAAGTGGACCTGGTAATCTATTGGCATTTTTAATAGCATTCCTTCACCTTTCATGTACTAAGATATGGTCTACGTGATAGTGTGCTTTGTTCCCAGACCATACCCACATAATCTGCTTCTATGGTTTTTGAACAAAGTTTTTTTTTTTTTTTTTGTCTTCAGTCATTTGACTGGTTTGATGCAGCTCTCCAAGATTCCCTATCTAGTGCTAGTCGTTTCATTTCAGTATACCCTCTACATCCTACATCCCCAACAATTTGTTTTACATACTCCAAACGTGGCCTGCCTACACAATTTTTCCCTTCTACCTGTCCTTCCAATATTAAAGCGACTATTCCAGGATGCCTTAGTATGTGGCCTATAAGTCTGTCTCTTCTTTTAACTATATTTTTCCAAATGCTTCTTTCTTCATCTATTTGCCGCAATACCTCTTCATTTGTCACTTTATCCACCCATCTGATTTTTAACATTCTCCTATAGCACCACATTTCAAAAGCTTCTAATCTTTTCTTCCCAGATACTCCGATTGTCCAAGTTTCACTTCCATATAAAGCGACACTCCAAACATACACTTTCAAAAATCTTTTCCTGAGATTTAAATTAATTTTTGATGTAAACAAATTATATTTCTTACTGAAGGCTCGTTTAGCTTGTGCTATTCGGCATTTTATATCGCTCCTGCTTCGTCCATCTTTAGTAATTTTACTTCCCAAATAACAAAATTCTTCTACCTCCATAATCTTTTCTCCTCCTATTTTCACATTCAGTGGTCCATCTTTGTTATTTCTACTACATTTCATTACTTTTGTTTTGTTCTTGTTTATTTTCATGCGATAGTTCTTGCGTAGGACTTCATCTATGCCGTTCATTGTTTCTTCTAAATCCTTTTTACTCTCGGCTAGAATTACTATATCATCAGCAAATCGTAGCATCTTTATCTTTTCACCTTGTACTGTTACTCCGAATCTAAATTGTTCTTTAACATCATTAACTGCTAGTTCCATGTAAAGATTAAAAAGTAACGGAGATAGGGAACATCCTTGTCGGACTCCCTTTCTTATTAGGGCTTCTTTCTTATGTTCTTCAATTGTTATTGTTGCTGTTTGGTTCCTGTACATGTTAGCAATTGTTCTTCTATCTCTGTATTTGAACCCTAATTTTTTTTAAATGCTGAACATTTTATTCCAATCTACGTTATCGAAAGCCTTTTCTAGGTCTATAAACGCCAAGTATGTTGAACAAAGTTTAGTTATAAATAATTTTTTCTATTGGAAAATTTCTACTAATCTGTTGCCCCTTCCATTATTTACCCCTAAGCCAAATTTTCCTACCACATTTCCTTCTTCACCTTCTCTGGCCACAGCATTCCAGTCCCCCAAAAATACCTTACAGAAGTCCTTTTCCAACTTTATTATATTTTCAGTATACTCATACAACTGTTCAATATCTTCATCTTCATAATTTTTGACATATATATTTGTACTATAACTAAATCTTTTGGTAACATTCCATCCCTTAACAATATTAATCTATCGTTTATATTACATATAATTTTCACAGATTTTGCTACGTGATTAATTATTACCACTGCTTCATTACTTTAAAATTGTTGCCACTATATTTTTTTCTTTTTTCCTTCCAGAAGAGAATATGGTAACTTCTCCACTCTTTATTTCACCGTCTTTCCCACTTACTTCACTTAGACTATTATATTCATTTTATTTACCTTCACTTCCTTCTTGAGATTCTCTAACTTTACACTCTGTAACAAGGTCTTGACAATTCAAGTTTATATACACAATTGGTCCTTTAACTTCTTTTGTTGCTTCTTCCGGAGATCTGAATGAGAAGCTACTTTAACCCTGTAACGTTTAATAGAAGAAGAACAATGGCATAATACAAGGAATCATTAGGATCTTTTATGGAGTGATTTTCCATTGTCTTCTGTATTCTAACATTGTTGACTTCCTGAGGAAGTTCCTCCACATTTGGGGGCAATTTTCCACCAGGAGGACAATGGAGTGCCTTGTACCCAGCTCAGCTCATCCAACCTCTGAGAAGACCGTTGGCATTTGTAATAGAGGAATTCCTTATACCAAGAGTAACTCTGTCCTTCATTTGTTACCAGCCACTTGTATACACTAACAATTGTTGTATATAAAATCGTTGCCAACTCTCTACCAATGGTATGTGAATAATAGGATTTTCCCTTCACTGAATCTCAGTCCTTAAAGGGATTTGCTAGATTCTTTAGTAGAGAAGGTTTTATATTTATCTTTATAGTATTTTAATGAAAACCATGCTTAAATACAAATACAAAAATATGTTAAAAGAGAAAACAAGTTATCTTTCTCCAAATTAATTGTCTTAATATGTATAATTATCAAAAATTAATTCCAAACTATCTCAGTTAATTACATTGCTTGTTGGTTACATTGCAATATTTATATTCAAAATCATCAAATATATGATTAAATTTTGTTCCTGAAATTAATTGCTTTAAAGTAGCAAATAATAATCTATTAAATATGAAATTAATAAATGTAGTGTATGTGAGTACTACTTAATCAGTCATCTATCTTGTTTTATACTGGAACAAAATTTTAGTCATTATATACTCATTAAATTTAATATTTTTGATATGTTAAATTTTATTCTAATGTCTATCCTCCCTTTTGTAAATTAGTAGCCTTTGAAGCCTTATAGATGAAAATTCAAATTCGTCCTTGTTTTTATAAGATTGCCCTTGAACAATGAGATTCAAACAATGTGATGTAATCTTGTGAATGTTTGAATTGTGAATGTTCTTATAATATTGACTTTTAACTTCATTTTTCTCTGACAATTTTAAATCTTGTAATTTCAAACTCAACTGATTTAATTTCCAAAATCTTTTTGTAATGCTTCCTTACAGACACTTCTATTCAATTTATTGTCTATCTGATTTTGTATTATCCATTACTGAACAATAAGATAAAAAACATATATGTGTATTTTAAAAAAAATAAAAATTGTTAATTCTCTGACTACTTGGGAATTCAAAAGTCTTAATTTTTACTGATTTAAATGAATTAGTTCTACATTGGCTGTCATTACTTCTTTGGAAAAATTTTCTTGTTTATATCTTCTCCTTTTTATGAATTTCTTGTTTCAGCGTTCACACGTTTTAGTTTACTTAAGGAGCAAAATAACTAGATCAGTGTTCTTTTTCCTGTTTAGCCTCCGGTAACTACCGTTTAGATAATTCTTCAGAGGATGAATGAGGATGATATGTATAAGTGTAAATGAAGTGTTAGTCTTGTAC
Source organism: Lycorma delicatula (assembly GCF_047948215.1). Classification (NCBI taxonomy): domain Eukaryota; kingdom Metazoa; phylum Arthropoda; class Insecta; order Hemiptera; family Fulgoridae; genus Lycorma; species Lycorma delicatula. The sequence goes on from NC_134456.1 coordinate 58,534,859, forward strand.
ATTCTCAGTTCGACCATTCCTGAGATGTGTGGTTAATTGAAACCCAACCACCAAAGAACACCGGTATCCACGATCTAGTATTCAAATCCATGTAAAAATATCTGGCTTTACTAGGACTTGAACGCTGTAACTTTTGACTTCCAAATCAGCTGATTTGGGAAGACGCGTTAACCACTAGACCAACCCGGTGGGTTAACTAGATCAGTGTTACTCTTTTTTCATGTTACGCTAGATAACTTTTTAATTATCTCTCTATTTTCTATTTTTTTCATTTGTTAGATTTGTTTTATTTTATTATTAGATTACTACACTGAAATATTTTTACAGCAGTGAAGACACATTAATTAGCACTTTTATTTATTTTTTTTAGTTTTAGTTAAAATCTTTCCTCTGCCGGTATTATTAATCTTGGAATGTGTTTCATTAACTCAAAAAATAAAAAAAAAATATTCCTAAATTACAACGGAAGTTGTATGGTAAGAGAATAAACCAGAAGCATAATACAGAACAGAAATAAATATTCTGTTAAAAATTTTAAAGATTGTTCAATACATAATAAGGATAAATATTTAATCCTAATGTAACTGATTATGAAAATTTGTGTTATTTTTATAAATGGGTAGTATAATAAAAACCATTTAATACTTTCAAATAACATTGATATATTTTACTTTCCCGTCTAGCGCTATAGCTTTAGAAAGGAAAGTATTATAATCGGTCCAATTTGAGCATAAGCGGTTTTCATCGGATTTTGACTTTTGACAATTAAGAAACCCAGAAATCCGGATGAAAATTTTCCAGATGTTTGTATGTAGCGAATGTATTCGGTCTTGCACTCCTTATATTTCCAGAACCGCAGAACCAATTTTGACAAAACTTGGTCAGATTACTTCTATACATGAGACATTGATGCTATTAAATTTTCAACTTAAACGATCAAGGGGGTGAGGCTATACAGCAAAGTCACCCTCAGCATCACGAGATTTCACCTCATTGAGGTCTTATTTTTTTAGGCACGTTTGTTACCAATTAAAAAACAATAATATTTACAAAATTATTTTTTTGCAAAATCGCACACACCTATCCTAAAAATGGTCTAAATAAACTAATGGCTAAGTGGGTATACTGCGTCATTAATACCCCCTCTCACCACCACAAGGAGCGCAAGTGTAGCATTGACGTACAGCTGTTGTAGTCGTATTATTTTTTTCTGTTTAGCCTTTGGAACTACCCTACGGTATTACTAAAGTGGATGAATAAGCATGATAGGTATGAATGTAAATGAAGTGTACAGTCTATGACGTAACGTCACATATGAGCGGTAGAATTAAATAAATGAATAATATTTAAAGTGTAAACAAGTATTTAAAGTGACCGCTAGTACTGTCACACCCGCACGAATGAAATACGGTTTACGCGCGTGATTTAGTTAAAATCATTGAATTAAATAAACAAAAAATATAATATTTTAATAGAGTGATAAATATTTCAAATTATGTTGTGTGTGTAAGTCGTACATCAGAAAAAAGTCGCGTGATGGGAAAGTCCTACAACTGTGTTGTCAGCTTTTTTTTAATATTTATATTGATTATAAGACTGTAAAACTGAACACATGTTCAATTGTTATTACTATTGTGAAAAATTTGTATAAATTTGTCTATAGTTTGCGAGTTGTATGAAATATCTTGCTCGAATTTTTCAGACAATAATAGCCTTTTTTTTGTCAGTCCTTTTATACAACACCCACTCTCTACCAATGCCTTTTATAGAATGTTTATATTTTGAAAAACTTACTATTTTTTATTAAAAATCCACTGATACCAATATTTAATAAAATCCTAACTTCAAAACTGACATAAATGTTAATTAAAATATTGCTGTATTATTAACAGTGATGGTAGTTTTTTAATGAAAACAATATGACAGTTTACAAATTAAGCAAACTTTAAATATACATTATACAGTATTTATTAAAGTAGTATTATTTACACTGAAATAATCTACCTATAAAGTTTCTATTTTATGAGAGTAAATAAATAGAAAAGTAATACTAAATAAATTTAGCTATAAATTTCATTGAATAGGTAATAAATTTATACGATTTACTGAAGCCTTACAGAACGTATAGAACGATAAGAAGTTAGCGAGAGGATGCGAAGAGGGGTTGAGAGCGGGAGAGAGAAACATTAAACGTTTGTTGTAATACTAGGAAATGGACAGGCAGTTGATGCTTCTCAGTGAATTCGTCATGGGTTCGATTCCGTGTAGGAATATGACATTTTTTTCATCAGAACATAATCATAAAATGCTTTTTATAATTAAACTATGACTATTAGTAATAAACAGAAACAATAATATAACTGTATTACTAATACCTTCATATAACATTTTTAACATCATTTTATTTTTCTCAAATGGTATATTGTACTTTGCGAATTTTCTATATTTTTTTTTAACGGTTAAGTTATATTTTTAACACACTGGTTGCCAAGTGAATTATTAAGTTAATGAAATAACATTAAACATTTTCAGCAATGCGGATACTTATTATTGACCGACATAGTTAAATAATACAACAAAACCGTAAAGAAAAACACGATTGATTTTATTCTTAAAAGTACTTACTTTAATCGTATTCTCATAGAAATTTAAGCTTATTTATGGACTGTTAGAATACATATGCGAGTATATATATAACAGTAAGAGTAAATCAATTTTTTGACTTTCTTCCTTAACGTGTTTTTATTAGGGTATTTAATAAATAACCTTCAATATCTTATCCCAACAGGTTTGTTTTTTGTAGAGTTTCCGACATAAGTTATGTTTTCTAAGGATTCCATGCAGAAAATTAAAAAAAAAATTGTTGAGATGTTTTCATCAAACATTTTTTAGGAGAAATTTATTATTTTAATAAACAATAAAGCGTGTACATACATGTTTAAATTTCAAATTATTCGTACAATGCGTCAGAAATATTTTTACAGAATAAACTTTTGTTTAATTTTCAATATTTCAGCGCAGTTAAAAAAGCATACATGTAGAGCTTATGTAGATTATGCTCATAAGTTTTCACGTTTATTTTGATTAGTTATTATCATCAACCGTTGTACAAAATTGAAACGTACTGATGAAACACACTAAAACAAGAGTTTTAGGGCAATAGTTTGTTTCTTTTCCTTCAGAAGCTCTTAATAGAATAATGATTTATACATTAATGGGGAATAATAATTATATGCCTTAAATTTATATACCTCCACCATTTACTAGGTTATTAAAAATAAATAAAAAATAAACAGAAAATAACAATAAGAACTTCATAATCTACGACAGAAATAAAGGATTAAATTCAAAATAAATTTACTTTATTTATATTTTTACCAAGAAATTCTAATATAAAATCAGTCATTAGGTAAATGAATCTGGATAAAATAATTTAAGCTAAGGAATATTAAAGCGCGCTCATTCGCACAGTCTTTATCCTCCGAATTAACTTCACCAAATTATTTCTTTTTACAGTGTCACAACACTTTCATTTCTCTCAATAGATAAAGAAAAAAAAGGTAGCTTAATTATCTAAAATCTTTTACGGCTATTAATAGAAAAAGGTTTATAATTTACTTCCAACCAAAGCATGCCAATAATCAGATTTATGAATTCATAGAAGAGGAGAGAATGTGAAAGTGGACGTGAATGTTTTAAATATTGCTAATGCATGCCGGGAAATATTAAGAAAAGATCGTTAAAATGGTGCAGCAAATAGCAGCCAGCATTCCAAACATTAAAAAAAATCTACATTGCTATTCAAAAATTTAGATTCATTAAAATTTGTTATCACAGTTCACGTTCAATAAAAAATTCATTAATGAAATTTCTTACAACTTTCAAGTTTCTTCTTTTTATATAATAATAATAATAATAATAATAAAAAAAAACTATCTTTCTATAGTGTTTTGATTTCAAGAATGTTACGGTACCTCTGTCAAAGGTTCCGTAATGATCAGAGGATGTGTCCTCGTGAAAAACGTTTTAATTTCCTGAAATCGAAATTAGCTGATATATTGCAATCGGTATTAGAAAAAAAAACAGTTAAAGGTTTTTTAATTGGATCCAAACTTGGAAATTTTAAAACAAAAACTGTACACCAACTTTATTTCTTCGTTATAATTCAGTTTTTTCTAAAGTATTTTATCCCATTAAGTCAAATAAAAACTGCAGTGTATCTTTTGGACCAAGACTTTTCGTTTTAAAATCTGTTCTCTAAGCGTGAGATATGTGTGTGCATGTGTATCTGCCAAGAGAGTAATTTCTCTGATTTCTTTTCAATTTTATTGGAATATATAGCTAATGTTGAATTTAATCCATGTAAGTTTATTCTGCATGAAACAATTTATTTGAATTTTCGTCTTTGAACCCACCACAATCAGTTAAAACAAATTAGAATGAGATAAAATAAAGCTCTGATTTTCATTAAAAAAAAAAAAAAAAAATTAGAATAACTTCACATTTCCCAACGGAAAATAACTAAATTAAAATTTTTTAAACAACAATTTTCCGTGGAATTACTCGGGTTAATTCCTTATTCCTCTCCTAAATGATAAATGGAATTTACTGTATATAACATGTCTCTGCTGTGACATCAAACCGTGAATTCTAGTGCATTTATGTGTTTTCTAACAGTTAAATTTTAAAGTTATCTTTCTATTTATATAAACTTTTAAAATAAAATTTTCGAAGGACAATAAATAAATAAAAACGTTATATAATAACATTAACAAAAAGAAGAAGAAGCTTAAGGGACCAAAAAATAAAATTATAAAATATGGAAAAAAGGTTTTAAGAAAATAACTATGGAATATTTGACCGGAGGATTGACCCTAACAATAACAAGAGGTAATAACCGGAAAAAAGCTGGCTGTCAATTATTAATATTTAAATTTATTGTACGGCCTAGACTTCGTGCAATAGTAAGTATAGCGTGTAATACTCGTGGTGTACCTTTCAAGAAGACCCTAAGGCTTTTTTTTTAGTCGGATTGTAATTGATGCTATGTATTCTCGAAATAAAATACATTAAAAAAAAAACAAACAATATGTCTAATGGATATAATAGAATAAATATAAGATAAAATAAAATTGATAAAACAATAACCTTCATCAAACATAAAAATAATACTGTGTCGATTTTTCTTTAATTTTCAACTATAAAAATCTGATGTGGACACCACATTACTTCCTTGTACGCCTATTAAATTTCATATACACATTTTTTTTTAAATCTAAAGTACATCAAATTCGATTTCATTAATAACTTCTGATGTTTTTTCTTTTTTTTTGTTATTGAATTATTATTTATCTTAAAATTGTTTACAATCAGAGGTTAATAATTGTACGTACGTACATACGTCACGTCCAAACTAGCTAAATGGATTCAGGGATGGTCAAAATTGATATTTCCGTTGAAATCTGAAAACCGACATTTTTCGTAATCATAATACTTTACTTTGTACAAGGAAGTAAAAATTGAAACCAATTTGGAAACAATTGCCAACAAATTCTTTGAGACCGCTTTAAAAAGTCGAAATTAATGAAGTGAGGTTTAATTTTTTAAGAAATATTCTATTTTATTTTACATGTTTTAATTTTTATTTAAAACATGGATAGTGCTAAAAGAAAAGGCAGTTCGCACGAAAACTAGTGATCAAATGAAACGAAAAATCATTAAATCTTCATCTTGAAGAGAATAAAAAAAAAAAAGAATGGAGGGAAAATTGCATAAAGTAACTATTACCCAGCGGGAATTAAGGTTTTATGATATGCCTAAATATGTAATTCTTTTTATCCTTTTTTTCACGTAATTAATTTTTTTTCCCAAAAAATGCTTTCATGTAAAAGTTACTTAAGGGTATCATAATTATTCTATAATAATACTAAGAAACAAATGTTCAAACGTAAAGAAGAAAAATCATCAATTGTCTGTATGGAAACGATCATTTTTTATTTAAAAAACTTTTATGTTACACTCTCTGGATAAACGTACTATGGACCAACCAAGATAGAATGCCTTAAAAAAATAATCATTGAAACAACCATTTCCATTACGTAAGGTAAAGTTTGAGTATGAAAATAATCGTAATGTTCGAATTAAGAACAATAAAGAAAAATAAGTTAAAAAAGAAGATATGTTTGGAATCAATAGTTATTTTTAAACAAAGATATTTTTATCATACGATAATATTTTTATCAAATAAAATAAAATTTTGAATTAATTGGTATGATTTTATTGCTTTCAGCTTCTTTAAATGGCTTTCAGTGGTGCAACACATACAAAGAAAGTAGTTCTATGTTTTTGAATATGTTTATTACGGACTCAGTTACATTTAAATATCGATATTTAAGCCTAATAAAAAAACAAAATTGAAAAAAACAGTTAAATGACATTTTTCAGGAACTATTTTGGTATATTTTGTCAAAATTTATAAAAAAATAATTCTTGTAATTATATAACACTAAAATTTATTTTGTACGTAAAAACAAATTAAAAAAAAAAAATAGTTTCAATTGTTCTATATTATATTTTATATTACATAAAATAAAAAGTTGTTTTTTAAAATCACATTAATTCACTGTCCTACCGAGACTACAAGTAGTGGTCGATATCAGTGACGTCACTAGTGTAACCCCCTCCATACCGTACAGCTACTGTGAATGATGTCTGTCGGTAATACACCGGCGACTGGTTGTTAGAAATAACTATTGTATCTACTTACACATAACTCTGACCCATCTACTATTCAGAAACACTTACATTAGTAAACATTACTATATTTGACTGTATGATAATGACGTTGGCTGTATAAAGGCTACGTAGATTAAGTAAAATCGATTTCAGTATTAACATACAACATGAATGATTTAAATGTTTTTGAAATTTATTGTGTTAATACTATCTTTTATTCTAATTTGAAAATAATTACGTATTTTTATCCATAAAATTACATAAAAGAAGGTCTAAATGTGGTTAAAACAATATTATATTTAAATGACGAAAATATTACTTTATTGGGCAAACTATTTATCTAGTTGGATACTTCCGAAACTACATATTTCTGTAGTCAGGTCTCGTTATGGGTCTAAAACTTATTCTTAGATGGTTTGGATATAACTGAAGGTATACTCCAAGATTTTATTTGGGAGATTCTTAAAAATTTATAAATAACTTAATTTAATATGTTATTACCTATTAAAAAGCCAATTAATAATATTTTTTAAAACAATCTTTACATTACTCGGGTTATAGTTTCTTTTCCAATAGAGAATCTAGCATGCTAATAGTAGGCCAACCACCGCACACAAAGGAAGCTGTGCAAAGTGAGCTTTACTAATGCATAACCTATCAGAGTGATTCAACTCTCATGTCATGCGCCAGTCTTCATTCCGTAGGGGTCATTCCTTTACTAATTTCCTTCTACTTTTCTCTGCAAGATAACTCTGGCCTAACTGATATTTTATTTTTCTTAACAAGAATAAATATATATAAATAAGAAATCGCTTGGCAATCAAAATATGAATTCCTCATGGCTTTGTCATCATTAAAGCTAATATTCCAAAGTACTTCTGAATGTTCAAACAGCGTAGCCAAAAGACCCTATTCAACTTAAAAGACAAAAATTAAAAAAAATACTGAATTAGTTTAAACAGTGGTGTGCCAAAGACTTATCGTAACTTTCTATAGATAATTTTATAAATATTTGAACAATTTACGAGATTAAACAACCTCATAAAATAGATATACTAAAAAAAAAAAAACATTTGATTCTGGATTGAGAAAGATTTTAAATTTCTTTCAATTTTCAATTCAAGAAAACATATACCAGTACACATAAATATTACTTAAACAAGCACTTCTAAACTCTAAAATATAAATCTTTCAGTAACTTTGGTAACCTGCTTTTAGGGTTTTGAACTTCTGTGATTTTTTTTAGGGGCAGTTTTAAAACTTTTAATTTTTTCTTTTCCTTCTTATATTCTTCAGGAGAAAGAAAAACTTTGACTCTGCAAATATTCATCGTTTAGCGAAGTTAAAAGTGATTAAAAAACATTACCTTTAAATTACTGAAATTTTACTTTAGATGTTGGGCAAACGGTTTAATTTATTTCCAGTCAGATACTTCCGAAGCTGCATATCCAAGATATTTGTATCTTGCTTTCTTAAATGTCCCCTTTAAAGAAAATTTATGGCTTATGTTTTCCATCATTTTATCTCAATTAGTTATCAAATGAACTAAAATATGATTTTAATTTGTTAAAATTAAGCAGTATTAAGTTAATCAGAACTTTCAACAACTAATTTTTTTTTTTTGACTAACGAATTAACTCACCAGAGAAGCTTACAAAGAAATTTGTACGTGGGAATTAGGTGTTGGAAATTTATTGGGTATGAAAAATGCCATGCCTGGGTGGGATTTATAGATGAAAATCTATATTAAGCAATCAATATTTCTTTTTGTAATCAAATCAGTAGTAGTATTGACAATTACTGTAAGAACAGCATAGGTTTTTACGATATGAAACCTATACATCGTAAAAGTTTTTGAGGTATTCATGTTTTTACCACGTAGTCTTGGTTTCGATTTGAAATTAAGTTCACCTCCTATTAAAATATAAATAAAGATCAATATTAATGAGACATATATGTGCTATTGCTGTCATATTATGAAACTATTACAGCAGCTGTTACAGAAAATACATTTAGAAAAGCGTAATCATTCTACATTTATATCCTTTCTTTTATACTTTCTTTCATTTTTTACTTCCACTATAATTACAGTACTTGATATATATACAGTACATCTCATAAATCCTTCTAATTCCGACGATAAAACATAGTCTCCAAAAAAATAAAACGAGAGTAAGTTAAATCCTTGCATTTTAAAACAGTCATCTAAAATAAAAATTGTGTTACGAATGGTGTAAAATACGAATACGAAGCAGTTATGATGAGTATCTTAGCAGTGAAAGAAAGCAGAAAATCCTGCTTGATGAGGGGATATGACAATTGTAATCCAGATTGGTTAACTGATCCTTTACTCTGCATTGAAAAAGATCTTAGCAAAAAAAGAAGAGAAAGAGGAAAATAATCCGTACATATGCATAGCTTTTTAATTCACTGAAATAAAACTATTTAATGAAAAGAAATTAAATTTATATTTTTCTCAGGCAATAAATTTTTGACAAATAAATCAATAATATATTTTATTTATTTATTCAAAATGTAGTTTTTTTTTGGTATATCAATCCATTAAAATATTTATGCTATTAATAAATGGATTTTTATTGTTCAAATGCTGTAATATAGTAAACATATCAATAATTTAATGACAAGCTAGTAAATATTAAGAATCGTTATACACCTCAATAATAACTTGTAGAAATATTAACGTAATGGGATAGCGATGCGTATTTGTATGCCCTTAAGGGTATGCTGGTATCTCAGAAAAATAAAGCGCAGATGATGTTTCCAGAATGGCAACAGTGTGTAAGAATACGGACATTATTCCTATTCGATTGGCAGAAGTTAAAAATCGTCCAACAATGAATGGAGAAGACTGAACATGGAACAGCGATGCGTAACATAATCGTCGGGAACAATTGAGTGGCGTTGAACAGACTCAGAATCGCTCACAAGCAAACAACAAATTCATATTGTTAACAGGAGAAAAAAGATCGATGTGCAGTGTATGTGACAGACCAGTTACTGTTAAGCATCTACTGGAAGACTACAATATATGAAAACCTAAGAAAGAGGATTGGATTTAAAAATAATATCGTTGTTGATTCTGAAAAAGGTAAAGAAGAAATAATAACTGCTTATTTACCTATTAGTTACTAACTCCTTTGTAGTAAGCCTTCGACGAAATTTAGCGTGTGTTATGTTGACTAAGAATGCCATAATGCCTTTTGCATCTGAACATAGGGTTTTCACAATCTACGTGGTATTGTCCAAACCTTCTTTCTGTGTATTTTATTTGAGAGTATATAATATTTTGTATTAATCTTTGTGTTTTATGTAAATTTCACGGCATTGTATTGTTATATGTCTGTTTTATTTAAATATCTCAATGGTAAGTATATTTTTGTGTTTTTATTTAAAATTTAAGGAACCTATACATCCTTACATCTGACGAACTTACTGGTGATTTTATTCTCATGTAACACGGGCTAATGACCTCAGAAGTCAATGTCCATATAACTCATAAAAAAAGAAAAGAAAACTTTTAACAACGTCTATAATCTGGTAGAATATGAATTATATTTGATATTATAAAACAATAATAATAGTTAGTTTGAACAATAGTATTTTTTTGAGTTTGTCAGACAGATGACCTAGCGAAGCAAACGTTTTCATTCACTTTTTTTTTAGCTCTTCCTTCTGATAAGATGTAGGCTTCTTCTTTATTCTTCTCTTGTAAACCCTTGAAATATTGTACTACATTTCTTAACATTGTTCTAGCTTATTCAACTTCTTCAGATAAGTTCATTTCTTTTGTCGTTTAGAATCATTTAGGTCCATTGATTTCCGTTATTTTTGTTTTAAATGTGGTTGAGGATTTTTTTAGTGAGCGTATTATTCAGTCTCAAAAGGTTATTGAAGGATCTGGGCATATGATCAGAATATTTCTTTAAGAAATAAGCAATCTTGTCTTCAATAAAATATTTTTAAATATATAAAATAAGTGCTCTTAATATAAAAAAGAAAAAAATTGTTACAAATCACAAAAACTCCACAATTCAAAGTTTTGTTTCAAACGTTAAAATTTTAAGATAATTTAAATCATTAATCAGCCAATCTGATTCTTTTACCTGAAAAGAGCTGAGTTTTAAAACTTTTTACATAAAAACTTGCCGAAAGAATATTTATAGGATATTTTGTTTAATATGTATAGAAAATATTTTAAATACAATTAAATTATTTTGAATTTATGGTATTTAGTTAAAACCCAAGACTTAAAGAAATATCTCAACCGGTCATAATTTTGACAACTTTATCATTGTTTTTGGAGAAAACATTAATAGGAAAGTGTCCTTTAAAGATAATTTATGGTGTTTGTTTTCCATTAGTAGAATTAATATTTATTTTATTTCAATTAGTTATCAAATGAAAAAAATAAAATTTTTAATATTGATTTTTAACTCGTTAATATTAAGATTATTAAAATTAATTCTACATTTCAAAAGTTTAGACTATTCTTTTCTTTTTTATGACTGACAAATTAATTCACCAGAGAAGATTTCAAAGAATCTTGTAGATGGGAATATGAAGATAGAAATTCGTTACGTATGAAAAATGTCATGTCTGGTTGGGATTCGCAACCGAGACCTCAAAAAGCCATTTTCTAATTATAAATTTCTGATTTTTTATTGAGCTCTACTGATTTTCTTCATTTTAAGGGTAAAAATATTTAAATGAAATAAAGAATAGAAAAATTTGATGATTTAATTTTACTTAATATGGTTATCCTTGTTTTATAGTTTTTTTTTAATAAGTTTGTGATCCTGAAATTCTACCTGACATGGATTACTAACATTATAAACTTTTGTTCCTTTCGATATGTAACAAATCTTTAGGGCATTCTGTAAGTAAATTAGAATCTATTCTTGGTTAAAAGAAAAAAAGACTTACCTGTTAAAAGAACATAATGGAAAAGAATATTATCATGTTCCTAAATAATGAGGCTTATATAAAAGAATACTTTTATAAAACAAAACAGTGATTAATGTCAGTAAAGAATATTTTTCATGAAATTTCAAAACATTTACGAGATAAAACTAAAACGTCCAATTTGTTAAAAAAATAATATTTCTTAATAAAACGCTATTCAAGTTTTATTGAATTGTTTAAAACTACAGAAGTTTTATTTGTTCCTATTATCGTTTCATTGCTAAGCGGTATCTGTTCAATTTAATAAAATGAAAAATGATTCTTATCTTTTATATAATATAATATTTATGACACTTTTTTTGAATTATGATAAATAAATTCAAACAAATATGTAAGTAATACAAATGTTTTTAAGTTAAATATCTAAACGTAGAATTTCATTCCTAAAAATATTTTCAGTAAATAAAAAATTAATAGTATTTTATTACGGTTTTTAAAGAAAAAATAAAATTTAAATCCTAATTAATTAATTTAAAAAATTAAAAAGTATTCGGATACAATACTTTTACCGTGCAGAAAACCTTTAATAAAGTAGTTTAAGAAGCTTATCAAACTTTTTTAAGTTATCAGAATTTATAATATTTATTCATCATTTTATGTAATGAAACCTAGTTCATTATATTTTATTAAAAAATGAACTTTTAGAAGTTATAAAATAATATCGCATATATAAATATAATACCATACAATAAATAATACGGCTCAAGTCAATTTATATGAAGGATAGATGTATTCCTCATTCTTATTAGTTTTAACAAATCCTGCCCTTATTTTATTTTTATTTTTTAAAAATTTATCCTCATTTCTAATTTTGTCCATCCATTTCACGTTTTTTATCCGTCTTAACTACATTTCATAATTATAGAAGTTGTAATTTTCTTTCATTTTGATAGTCCACATTTTAGATTATATGATATCACAGTTTATACAAATGATTAACTGTAGAAATAGTAAAACTACTTCCTCAGTACTGTAGAGTTCCTTATTGCTCTCAACAATCAACTTATCTTTTCAAAAGCTCTCTTACCCACAGTTATTTTGCTTCTTACCTCCTCTGAATAGCAGAGGAATTCCAGTCAGAGAAAGTCAGTTCAGTGTCCATTCTGTCACTAAAACTCCGGAATTCGGTAAAAAAATTCTTCTTTCAAATTGAGGATTCTAGATTTAAATCTCTTGACGGTTTTTATTCATTATAGATATATCTATTATCATTTTAAAAGTACACAGAACTGACTGTACATTAAACAATTATTTTTAGAATTTTTTTAAATTAAAATTTAATTTTTATCTGTGAAAGAATTTTTATCTTACAATATATATATAAAATGATAATGAAATTGAATGATTGAATCTATTTACCTATATTTATGAAAAGGTAAGCTAGAAGAAATATTGAAAGTAGATTAACATACTTTTGATATTATCTATAGTTATAGTTGAATAGCTTGGTTCAAAAATTAATTAATTTTTAACGAAATTTTCAAGACATCTTAAAAGGGATGTTCTTAGTTAAAAATTAGATATAAAATGTTTTCTTACTAAACATTTTCCTGTTTTCTCTCAAATAAATTTTGCAGAGATACTATTTTCTGTCAGAGACTTTTATGAAAGAAAAATTACTTAACCCATTTATTATTAACAGGTTTTACTCTACACAAAGCGTGTTAATAATACCAGCCTTAGAATTAACTTTATTTGGAACTATATATTTTTAACTTTATTGGAACAAAAGGTAAAAGAATCTGCTGTGAAGTTGAGGTATAACATTAAAAACTTTTTTAGTTCTAACATAAACAGAAATAGATTTCTCTTGACGTAAAATGAAGCATGGTTTAGGAATAGTATGCATAGCAGGTTAAAATTCCAGTATGGTTCTATAATCAGACATCAGACTGGTAGTTTAGTAACGACATCAAAACCTTTAATTTTGTTAGCAGTAGTTTACGTGTAGATTACTCGTAGTACTTTCATATACAGATTGAATTAATCTAGCAGGTTTAGAACAAAAAAGAAATCTTTTAAATTCTACTAAGAAATTTGATGGAATTCAGTAAAACTTCTGAGTAATATTTACCAGTTCTTTACGAATGGACAAATAATTTGGAGGTATCAAAGTACGCAATAATCACGCTATTCGAGTGCAAGTTTAATTCTGGCATAAAGTTCTTTTACAGCCAAATAGTTTTATAAATCTCAACACTTATACTTTAATTACTTTACTGTGTATTTTTTCAAATGCTGTATAAACAAAAAATAAGCAGCTAATTCGTTTTTAAAGAAAATTACAACTAGATTTATTTATATGATAGGTAGAAATTAGGTTATACAGTTTATTCATAATTGATGTAGCCTATTATTCACTTGCCACTCCTAATACAAAATCTTTAGAATACAATATAAAGTATACTTACAACTGTATCGTAGAGGTAAAAACATTTACATTTTTAAACATTTATTTGTTAATACACCCTATTCTTAGCAAGAATCAATTGAAATACATATTTTTGCTCTGTAAATATTGGTTTAACCATAATACAATAAGCATTATCTCTTCATGATATTCACTATTGCAATCGTGATTGAACTAATGTACAATGCTATATCTTTTATATTTTACAGGACTAAAAGGTTTTACGTAGTAAAACTATGAAAATCAATCGCAATCATTTTTTTTAACTTCGATATCTACTCCTTCCAAAAGTCAGAAATTAGATCTTTATAATTAACAGATTTATCCTGAGGGATAGAACCACAAGAAGAAGAGTGATGACAGCATCACTCGCAACCTGTGATATAGAATGTTTTTACAAAAAGTAACTGGAACCTGCGACAGAAGAATTATGAAAAATTTTGCCAAATTAAAAGAAATACTGTTTTTTACAAGTCAGTAAAAGGTTCTCCTTGGGTCTACTTCATTATAATTTCTCACTTTGGGCAACTTATATAGAGGAAAGAGCTGTTTCATCGGCAAACATAGTTATAATGACTCTAAATTCACCTTTACCTAAATCCCTCAAAGAAAACGAAAAAATGAATTTACCTAAGAATTACTGTGGAGGGCAACGTTTTATTGATCTAAAAGTTATGAATTTTTATTTTCATGATCTGATAATCTGTTTTATTTCTAGCGAGGTGATGTGATAGTAAAACATAATTACAGTTAATGTAATTAAATAAGCATCATCAGTCTCATGACACTTTAAATTTTGAGCTATTCTTAAAAAGTACGTATTAAGTTTATTATTGTAAAACTATCAATGAATGTTAGATCACCGCCTTCAATATCTTAATTTCTAATTTTTACTTCTATTTTTTTAAAAATTATTTTGTTTTTTATTAAAGAAAATTTATTTTTAATTTTTGTTGGGTCATTACAGTATGAGTGTGTGTGTGTGTGTGTGTGTGTGTGTGTGAGCGCGCGTATGTTAAAAACTATTCGGCAAAAAATCCTTATCCTTCTATTATATTCTATACGGAAAAATAGTGTCCACCATCAAAATTTGGGGTTATTCAACTCACCTTATATACAATCTCACTTGTTCAAATAAGATGGATCGTTTGACATCAATCTTGTTAAAAACCGCGTAGTCTTCTGGAATTGTAGTAGCTGCATATTAAATCATAAAGGTATACATCGCTATATACTAAATTTCCAAACATATAATTCCTGCGGTGAGGTAAAAATACATCCTTATTAGCAATCTAGGCGTATATGTAATTTATGTTATATATATAAACTTTTAATTAGTTTAAACAATTTTATATATTTTAAATCAGCTCCTGAAACTGTGTTTTGATATAAATGTAGTAGTCTCGGAGAATGACAAGAGTTAGAATTGGGTTTGTTATTCTTCAGTGAAGGGTTATTCTACTAGAAAGAGGATGTTGTTTTGTTTAACTAAGAGTTACGGTGTTCTGTCATGCAGTACCATTGAAAAACATGGTATTAAGTATGCATGCATAATCTAAGCACACAATTACTACTGATCTTGCCACAATGTGCATGTACGGTATCAGAAAATATTTATTTTAGCTCATTTATAAATATATGTGTGTGTATGAGTATGTGTGTGTGTGTGTTTATTAAGGATTTAACGTTTTTATAAAAGAATTAGAAAAAAATTACATTTATACTACCTTTGAAAATATAAGATTCAACTAAAACCCGCATGTATAAAATATAAAATTATTGTAACACAAATCTCTACTTTTTTTTTTTTTAAATACTGATGATTCAGAAAATAATATCAATTGATTTGCAATAGTAGTTGTTTTAGTATAAAACCTCGGTTTGGAGTAGGAATCGACATCACAGCATATTACACAATTTAATGAGAAGTCGAGGCATTTATTTTTGTATTATGGAAAAATATTAAATAACAGTTGAGAAGATAATGTAAATGTGTAAATATCTTACATTCATTTTCAGTGATGCAATAAAATCTTTATTAAATGACTAACTTTTTGATCAAACATAATATAATTTCCACCCTCACATTATATTTATTTTCTAATATTTTCTTTACTGCTATTTTATTTCATAAAAAGTAACCAAATGTAGCAAATAAATCTATACACGATTAATGTAACTGGTTTTAGTTCTATAGAATTTAAAATAAATTTAGAACAAAATGTAAGTCTTTACTGTAAAGCAGTACTTATTATTTATGTCATTTTTAAATATTTTACAATAAATACGAGATATTTATTACGTATATAAACTCAATAAAATTGAATTCCAATAACTTCAACCCAGGAGACGACTTAATGTTTTCTTCTTTTTTTTGATATATTATTTATCTTATTTAAACAGTTAATAAAATAAAAATATGTTTATCAAATAAAAACTTTTATACAATTAAAAACTATTTAAAAAGCAATTTTTGAATATGTTTTTTTTAAAAAACAAAACATAACAATTCGTACTAAAATGTAAAAAATAATTCTGTTTTTAACAAAATTACTTTCAAGAAAATAACTTATAAAAAAACGTTGGGCGCGCTCTCATATACATCTGTTACTGTTAACGATGAAAATCAATACCTATTACATTTAGTTTAAGAAAGGACACAAATCAATACCTATTACATTTAGTTTAAGAAAGGATAGGTGCCATTCCTCAAATACATCTAAACAACAGGTAAATTCCTTTAGAACCGCCGGCTGATCCAGGATAAACGTATTTGGAACCAAAAAAAAACTAGGACTCTCATTACAAAACCTGTATTTTAGATGATGGATTTAAGAAGTTTTAGATACTAAGACGTATATGAACTTATAGAAACCTGCTTGGACATAAATATAGAAATTACTTTTCGGTTCCGGTCAAAAGTCTTGTGAATATACTGTAATAAACGTATTGTGATATTTTACAAAAGAAATATGACAGATTTTGTAAGTTAAAAGATTAAAAGAAAAAATTTGACTTTCCAGAATAAAATATCAAAACAAACTTGAGACCATGTTACATTTTTAGTGCTCATTCTACTAGTCAACGAAGACTGATTAAATTTAATTAGAATCAAATTTTATCATCTTTCGTTAAAATAAGATGAATACCTCTACTCAAATGTTTCACTTCATTCTCTGTAAATCAATTCGTTATGTATCCTTCATACTTCTAGAATTGATCATATGCAATTACTGAGAGTATAAATTTTTTCTATTATTGGCATAATTTATTGTTATTTTTTATTCAATGATTGTTTACCACTATTCGTAAATTTGTTATTTATCGTTCATTCCCTCACTGCTTTAAGTTCATAAATTTGTAAAAGAGTTTTTTACGGTGGAAGAGGCACTGCTTTCAAGTTTATATCCTAAAAAAAAATTATATCATAATATTTATTCATAATTTAATATTAAATTATTATAAATAAAATTAGAAGTGAAAACAGTCTATGATGTCGCAAAATAACTTGTTCACAGTTTTGTCAGTTTTCGTTTTTTTAATTAAAAAAAAGGTATGTTTTATTTATTTTTTCAGTTTAGCTTTACTAAAATAACGCTTGCAGTTTACTCAAACTCTTTCATGTTCACCAACTTTTTTTTTGTCAAGTTTATCCTTAACGTTCGAC
The DNA here is from genome assembly GCF_047948215.1 of Lycorma delicatula. Taxonomy (NCBI): domain Eukaryota; kingdom Metazoa; phylum Arthropoda; class Insecta; order Hemiptera; family Fulgoridae; genus Lycorma; species Lycorma delicatula. Next base: position 58,552,654 of record NC_134456.1, read on the forward strand.
AGCCAGTATATACAAAGGTATAGGGAAACGTGACCTGAAGGGTTAAAACCACTAGATGACAAGGGTTTTGAAAACAAAAAATAAATAAATACAGGTTGAGCTCGTCAGAAATGGAGAACGCATCCCGTTCACAGTAGACTTCACAGACCGCAACTGAAGCTACAAGAGAGTTACAGTTGTTACTTTAGGCCTTACTCCTTCTATCCAACCTTGAAAGTAAAAAAAAACATATTTAGATTGCCATGATCACCATGGTTCTATGAACCATGCTTTCATGATTGCCATGATTTAGAATGATAGCCATGGTCACTATGCTTACGTCAACTAGTAATCTCATAGTAACTTAAAAATCCTTGTAATTTTATTGTATTATAAAATTAGCTGGATTCCACTTTTGGTTTCATAAGAAAAAGTTCAGAATTTACTGTGCATCACGTGTTTTTTTAAGTTTCAATGAATGTGACTTTCAAACGAAATATTTCAAAATTTTCTGATATAAAAAAATCATAACTTTTTTTATTAACAATTTAATTCTGTATTAATATAGTTGTATCGTAATTTACTGTAAACTCGTCGTTAATCTAGTAGTTAAACACGTCATATTTATATGGATTTGAATGCAACATTGAGGATACCGGTGTTCTTTGGTGGTTGAGTTTCAATTAACCACACGTCTCAGGAATGGTCGACCAGAGCCTACTCCAGACTACATGTTTACCAGTACATTTACAGTTATTTTTCTTGCAGCTAATCAGGCCTGGAAAGCTGGTAGCAGTAATTGAGTTTGCCTATACACACTCACATACACACACACACACACACACCTAGACCCGGTAGAATAGGAAAATTAGTTGGAGAAAAAAAAACAATTTATTGTAAGCATCATCTTACAATAAATTTAAGTAACTTATCTGGGTCCCGGAAGGAGAGACGGTCTCTTATTTTACCGTATAAATAAATTTTATTTATTAAGAAAACATATCAGTTAGACACCAATATGGATAACAGAGGTTTTACTGTTCGTGAATACAATTTATTTGAAAAAATTTTTCTTTTAGACCATGTTATTTCATACTTTTCATTCTTGAAACCAGTACTTCACGAAATATGTATTATTAATTTAATCTGAGTTATTGACACTAGAATAATTGCGCCATAAAACATACCATTGTACTACAATATAGAAGCCATATCAAAAAATTATTCTTTAAAACTGATATTTACTTCATCATGAGCAAATAAAAATTTATTTATTACGATTTTGTAAAATTACTCGATAATCCATAATTTTTCCTTTTATCTAAGTTTGAATCAAAAAAACATTTTTGACTACTCGTTGCCAAGTATTTAATACTAAATGTGAATCTATTCAAATAAGATTAAAACGTCTAGCGGTTAAAGCTCTATTTTTTCAAGAAAATTATAAAAATTAATATGACTGATATTGCATTCGATTAGGAATCATAGAATTACTTTTACTTCTTTACATATATACAGTAAATGAATTAAATCGTGATTTAAAGAAAATTCCCTAAGTGGTACCCATTCTGATGCTCTGTTGCAACAATTAAAATAAAAATTAATTATTTTTGGGATTGCTAATAAAATGTCTCATCACAAAAATAAACTGAAAATTTATTTACGGCAATGTAATAGAAAACCCGTAAAATTGAACTAACAAAGACTTTTTTTTAAAAAAAACATAAGAAATTGTTAACAACTTTTCTATTTCTGCACTTACATTTATATTTGAAAAGTGAAGTAAAATAATTACATATAAGAGAAAATTGTATGTATATAAATGGTTACTTTTAAAAGATAATTTGTTTTTTTCCGTTTTTAGTAAAGTTTACTTTGAAAAATGTATTACTTTTTTTGTTTAAATCTGTGTTTCCTTTATTCAAATGTACAGTTTCTTTGTTGTATTAACCTATATTCACATATTTGCTACTTCAAGAAAAAATTGTAATTGTAATTGTAAAGGACTGTAATTTTAATCAAACTACTTCTTGTAATACGAATACGCTCAAGTATAACCAAGTATTTAAAATAACATAAATGTAAACGACTGAAGAAAATGTTATTAGGTATCTCCAGGAATGATAATTCCCGTGCAAGGTTTACTAGAAAAAGAAAAGAGTGAGGGGTTCACGTTTCCTGTTTCAATTTTAAAATGTATTGTAGCATATCAGTATGGAAAACAGCCGAAATACAATAATATTCATTGTGAAGATGACGTAAGTATTCGCATGCTGACCGAATGAAATAATTTTAGTCTTTATTGTAAGTTTCATAAAAAAAAAATATTTAATTTTCTATTAAGCGTAATGCACTTTTTGTTTAATAGAGTAAACTGAAATAAAGTTTCAGTAAATTTAATAATATTTTACAGTTACAATTCAATGGAAAAAAAAAGAATGAATCAATTTTATAGGTCAATTTATGTTTATTTTAAACGCATTTTATTTTTAGTCGCTTTTGGTTTATAATAATCAAGAAAACGTAGTAAATAACGTTAAAATAACAATTACTTAACGTAGAGTAGTCTAATATAGTAATCTTTTACATTTCATTACTACAGTTATTCTGAGCTATTATTTAATGTCAAACAGGGAAATCAATTCAATATCGATGAGGCTATTCTTTCAATAATCTTATTTTGAATTCGAAAATAACTTTATCAACTAAAAGTTCTGTATTCACCAGGTAAACGACGTCATTTGACGTATTCTTTTTTCAATTTTTAATGAATTCGTTCATAATGAAAATCGTTAGAGCAAATTGTAAAAAACACCATTAAAATTACATTGTAGTTCATAAAAATGCAGGTTACCCTTAGTTGATCTTTAAATACATAGCTTCGGTGTTATTTTTATGTTGTTGAAAACATTTAATTTAAAACCATAAGTGATCTTTTAGTAAGCATAAATATTAGCTGATTATTTTTTACATACTTGTCATAAAATAAGTTTACAAGCGTACCTGAAGAATTCTTTCAGACATTTATTGATAATGAAATAAAACCTAACAATATCGGTTATAAAAAATATTTGTGTATTCTTTATATTAATTCAGATGTCAAAAAAGTACTTTTTTTTGTACAAAAAGAAGTACTAATTTGATAAAAGTTTGATGATTTTATTTACAAATCCTTATGAGAAAATGAGATCCAATAACAAACTAGAAAAATGTGTACTGCCAAATAACCTATAATCTGCGTACTATCAAATCCTGATCACAAATTTAAACGTTCTAAACATAAGTTTTTAACTTGGATAATTATCACTAGTTTAATCGTCACTGATAATGACTAAAACTTGTTTGAAAATAAGGTTTTGAAATAAATTAAATATTGTTTTCTACGGCTGTATTATAACGTTTGAATTTCATGGCTGGAACCTGTATCATAAGAGGGTCATTATGAAACAGATTTTCATTATGATACAGCTATTCAACCAATCTAAAGCCCACTCTAATTGACCACTGACCCATCAAAAGCGGGTATTATTCAATATATTAGCAGTTTTTTACTTTGATTTTAATCCGATTCAGTAATTAGCAAGCAGAGATTAATTTTGAAATACACTAATAGGTAGCTAAATTTCTATATAACACTGTTTATCTTTTTGTTAATTATCGGATTCTGAAGAAGAAATATCTTTAACATCAATCGATATTAAATAAACAAGCAGAGCTTATGACTTATAACGTATTACCCCAGAAATATATTTTTTAATGTATTTTTTTGAAAAAATTAAAAAAATCTCTTGTAAACAATCTATTTAATCATTGGTTTAAATCAGTAATGCCAATATTTTCTCAACCGTAGAAAAAATGCGGTCAGCAACTCTATAATGGTCATAAACGCACTCTTGCGAAGTTTTTCTCGCCATGGCTCGAATAGTAAGTTACTTTGCAATCGAGCGTTAACACACAACGAGCGTATAAGCATGTTCCATAATATATTAATTTTATAAATTATTATCATATATAAATTGTGAGTTAAAATTCTACTCGCTTAACTTATTAAAACTAAATATTCCGTACCACTTTCAATAGGAACCAACAAAGAAAAATAATTATTGAATTGCTTATTTTTATTCAGACATAGCATTACTGGAAAATTATTTAAATTTCAAATAATTGTTCTGGAATTTACGCGAACAAGTTTAACTAATCTCGTATTATTTACAGATCTCTACTTGTATATCTGCCCTTTTTCCTTAACGTCTGAAAAAATTTGCAGAATATTTTGTAGCCAAATTCAATTTTTCATCAGAGTTTAAACTATTTTTATAAAAAAATAAATTACAAATTTATCAAGTACATCTGTTACTACTCTGGTAGACAAACGGACTTATTTTTCCCCTTCCATGGCATGTTTTTTGATCACTTACCAGTAACAACAATAATAAGCAAAACCGGTTCCGTATCGGATTTTTAATATAAGACTGTAATAATATGTTTCAATCATTCCATATTTTTTAATAAACTTTATTTCAAGTTACAAATAGTTAAAATTTTATTAAGAGTATAACATTCTTAAATAGTTTTTTCTTTTAATTAAAAAGGTAATTCAAATTTTTGAATAAATATTTATATTTTTCACAATCAAACAAAAGAAATTCCCAAAAAAAATCTTTGATGAAAGAAAATAAATAACAGAATTTTCAAAGAAAATTATTAATTATATTATTATTATTAATTATATTTAATATAGATTTTTATGAAAAATTTATACTCGTAGTTCAGTCCGGAGTTACAAATTCTAGAAATGGATGAAAATTTTGCTTTTTGAAAAATAAAACTATTTTTGGATGTTGCTTATACTTTAGAAAAAAAGTATTATTCTTCTGAAAACCATTTTAGATTGTTTAATTCTAAATCAATAATCAATAACCTGCTAAATCTATAACAATTTAAAAAAATCTCTCGTTTTCTGGTTTGAGGGCGGGATGGGTTACTGTTACCGCAGGAGACCGTAATGTTATTTTTTGAATGAGGTTCTTTGTATTCTGCTACAGATCTTTTTTGAGTAAATCAACTTTCTCTCTTTATCCACCTCTTTAACGAGTCGTATTTTTTTCTTTCCCCTTCTGAGTGCTCTGAATATAGGCCAGGTATTCATTGAAAACGTGGAAAGCCGGTGCACGGTCGATATGATAAGCCTACTTACAATAACCCTAAGGATTACTGTGTCTATAGTCTGTAAAATTGTCTCTCCCAATTTCTCCTAAAATAGAAATACTATCCTATTGTAACATTAAGTAATTATTGTAATTTACTTACTGTAATTATTTTTAACATTTCTATTCCTCTGTATTGTTATTGAGAAATAAACTCGGATTGTCCTACCAAATGGAATCGTGTACATTGTTCTATCTATTTTTTTAAAACAATGTTCATCTTCATATATTTGTTTTATGCTTCATAATTACAGACATCATCGGATCTTATCGGAAAAAAATATAAATTTTGCTGAATGATTACAGTAAGATAAAATACAATATCTTCTTGTTTACATAATATCTGTTTGAACAGTTTACAGGTATTGGTTAAACAGAGCATATTATACTGCGTACTAATTTTCAATTTTTAGTAGAAGTTCGATTCATAATGAAATTCGTACTTACGGAAACTTCGTCGTTTTTCCATTACAAAATTTATAAACTAATTTAACTTCAGTAAAACACTATTTTTAAATCAAGTTTAACTTTTTTGTACCTTTTAACAAAGAAATACTTTCTTACACTGTTGCAAATGGGAGTGTATAAGAGAAAGTACAAATGGATTTACGCAACTGTACTTTACTGTACATCGTACATATAAATTGCTATAATTAAAAGCTTCTGAATTTCTTGAATTTGTATCTTCAGCTTCTTTAATATAAGACCATTAGAATTATATCTGGCCGTTAGATAATGAGAATGAATAAATACAATTTATAATATTAATGTATTCTATAAGGCAGGAAGAATTCTTCTTATTATTATTACCTTATTCATAAAACAAAACTTAATAAAACATTTTATAGATACTTTGTTTTTACACATTTTTATTGAATATCACTTTCTTCTTTTTTTGCACATTATTTCCAATTGGAAAGCAGAATAACACATATAAAAGACAAAACTGAAGGAAAAAAATATAAATATAAAACACAAAAGACTTCTAAATAAAAAAAAAAACTCCAAAAATAATTGCAATATTGTAACGTTTACGGAAATTAATTTTAATTTAATAATCATAAATTATATACTTTAGCAGCAGTCCCGATTTATAACTCTTAGATAATTAATTAAAACAGCTTTCTTTATTTTATTACTTCAATGCCCTAATGATCGTTGTAGATACATTAATAAGAAATTACAGAAGAAATTAAAAATTGCGTGGCCATTTTCAAGATTGTCAAGAGAATGGCCTTATATCAGTTTATAACAGGCTTGCTGAGGAAAATGAAGAATGATAAAATTTCCTATTGCTTTCTTTAATGGGTTGAAAGTACTATTGGGTATTACTAATCGATTTCAATAAAATGTAGAAAATAATTCAGTCTCTGAAGTAATACTTTTATTCCATAATGGAGGTAGGATACTTTATATATAATAGATCTTTTTTTTTTTATGAGAAATCAAATCTGTTTGAAACTTCTTGCATGTCAATCCTTTGCTTGCATCATAATTATAGTTATGACTGGAAAAAGTTTAATTAACCCTTTCTATAAAGAAACTATCAGTAAAAGTAATTATAGCGCTTAATACATAATGGAAAAGGAAACGTAATTTTATTTTTACTTTATCAATTCATTAAGAATTTTTACCTGAGTAATGTCGTTATCATTTGTCGGAAACCTTCGGTATAAGTAGAAAGAAACATGAAATCAACCGAAGAATTTTGGTCTAGTAAGACGTTTCAGATTTTGTAAAGCATCATAAGCAGCCTTCTTCTTCATACACTAAAATAATATGAATAGTACAAAGTTTTTCACACAGAACTATTTTACATGAACATTGTATTTTACATATTATATAGAAAAATACACAGTAACTATACGCATTAACCTATTACGGTCGTGTAGGTAGATTTATAACGGTAAATATGCCGTAAAAATTATCAGCTGTTTTTTGCGACATGTTTTTTGTACTCCGAAGTGGGAATTGAGTATTTTTCTTTGTTTCATAATTCACTTTACTGAATCTAAAATAACTCAATAAACAGGATATTATATTTAACTTCAATCTCATTAAATGACCGAATTCATAAAGCATTCTGTGTTAATATCAAACTAACTTACAGCTTAGGGAATTTAATTGTATCCGGTTAGGAGGAGGGGTATGATCAAAGATGTAAATTACATCGTGCCATAAGATGTCTACAAATCTGATAATACTGAGTCACCTGATATTGCTCTAAGAAAAATAACCAAGAAAATTTTCTGCTGATCAATGGCAAATAATTCAAGAAATATTCTTTTGAATCCCGGTATATATGTCCAAAAACCACGAATAAAATTTAAGATGAGTTTTCTTTCCTCCAGCTTCAATCCTTTACTTTCGGAACTGCAACCTCTATAACAACTGTGCTAACAGTCGTTCTTTTCGAAGAGTGACAATGTCATCTCACGGTTGTTTTGGCATACATACGTATTACCTGTTAAAATAGTTACCCCAAAATAAGTACAAAAGCACAAAAGAAATAGATTAACGGGTTTAAAACTAAACTAACATGAATAAAGCAATCAATAATAAAGTAATTGTAGATACAAACCATTTAACTATTGTCCAACTAAACAGATTTTTGTGGGATGGCAATACATAATACAATTAATTTGTCTAATTTGAAACAAGCTGTTTCATAAAGGTAATTCAGGTGAAAAATGACTTATCGAAGAAGATAGTTAATATGATTACTGGTGTTTTTAACCAAAGAAGTTGTTTTTTATCATTAGAATATTATTCCAGAAATGATTATAAAGGGTGTAAAACAAATCTTTTCTTTTAGTAATGCTAGAACTTATAAAAAAAAACACTTATACGATCGATACAGCATGCCAATGTTTTAACATTCTAATGTGTTAACACTGTCAGTCTAATATGGTCATAAATAACTAAGATACCAATATTAGGGACTTTCAGGCTTGAGTTTACATTACTAGTGCAATTTTATTTCTCATTATTGGCAACGATCATCAATTACAAGTTTTTACAGTTAGCTGGAATTAAAGTTGTGCATAATACTGTTAATAAAATATTTAACATTAACATAGAGTTCGGAATAAAAATTGGGATATATCTAATTAAGAAAGAAAGCTAGAAATAAAAGAAGAAAAAGAAAATTCGTGGAATATAAGAGGATATACAAAATTCAAGTCATGGAAAAAAGTTTTATAAGTATTCGTTAAAGATAACAAAAAATAACTTTTGAAAAATACGACGCTTCTGGTCACTCAATTCTACCGATTTTTTGTTGTGGGTTATAAAGTTTTTTTGTTAATCCATTATAGTAGAATTTTTTTATTACTTGACCAAAAAATATGATTAATTTTATATGTGTTTGCCATAATTCGTTCTGTAGAGAATGTATTGAACACATTTTTTTCGTTATTTGATTATGCACGATGTTTTTAGTTTTTAATATAAAATTGATTCATTGATTCATTTAGCTTATAAAATACAGCGTAGGTAGATAATAGTGGAAAGAAATTAAAACTGATATAAATTCAATTATTTTCACAATTAAAGTTAAAAATAATACACCTTGACAAATTACAATGGTTTACAATGAAAGCGAATGTACATTTTTTTTAAGGATTTCAATCTTTAGGGCGAGATAAAACTTTCCTCCAAAGTCTTTCAGTTAGAGAAAGCTATAATAAAAATAACATTTAGAATTTAATAACCGCTTTTGAAACTTTTAAATAATATATTTCCTGGTTTCAGAAGCACATTTAATTATGGTGTGAAATTAACTTTAGTTTACTAAACCTTGTTTCTAATTGAATGTTAGGGATTATTTACGCATTATATTCTTGCATATATTTGTACCTATTTCTTTTTTTAAATTTCTATTTTAAGATTAATCATGTAATTATGAGTTGGTTCAAAATATCCTTTCTAATAATGTATTTATTGCGATTGCAATATACGCAACTTACATTGAGGTACGTTTAATTTACAGAACTGTCTTTAGTCACTCAGTCGACTTCTGACAAAAGAGGGCACTCTCTCTTTCTTGCCACTCGACCTGTCTCAGACGCGCAACGTTCGTAAGAAAGGTCACTTCACCCCTTTTACTTTATCACACGCTGTTAGTCTATCTCTCTTTTTCCATACTCCCTCAACTCCACTTTCCATCTTCTATGTTATCCTTTTTCATTCCCAGTCATTGTATACATTGTTTTACTCAAAGTGTTTGTTTTTTTTTCATATTATATGGCTTCTAAGTGCTACAATAACTGAAGCCACACATTAATACATTACTATGCATCCATTTTTCAAACTGCTAAATAAAGATGTTTTTCACTTTCTTTATCGTTAAAACATGTGATTTATTTAAAAGAAAATCATTATTTTAAGGACAAATTAAAATTAAATTTATGAATTATTTTATTTCAACTAGATTAGTAGCTTTGTTTAAAGAAATGTTTTACTACAAAAAATCATCCATAATTCCCATAAATTTCATAAATAAAGAAATCGGAATTATAATTAATTTATAAATTATACAATGTATGTATATGAAAAAATAATATTCATAAATATGAATTAACGTAAATTATGAATAATATCTGTTAAAAAAAAAACTAAAAGAATTTGAATACCAAAGATAATAATAATAATACCAAAGATAAAATTCTAAGACAAAAGAAAAACATTTCAGAAACAAGTTGTTTTTGTAAGACTAATAAATAAAAAATCGTTGATCAAAATTTCATGATTTAGTTTATTCCTACAAATAAAATTATTATTTTCATCTTCAAAATTATTGTCGACAATTTTTATTTTCTACTGTCTTGTTGGGAGTAAAATTTTACCGGTAGGTCAAGAGTATATCAGTCCTAAAACTGCTTCATCATGAAGTTTAATAATTTAAAAGTAAAATTAAGTATAAAGTTTATAAAAATAAGCACTATACTGTGTACAAAATTGATATAAATATTTTGCAAAAAATTTATACAATTATTTTGGTCAAACAGAACGTAGAAATATACTTTAATTTACAAATTATGATAAAAAATATATATATTTATCAAGGTGTGAGTTGGGTACAACATATTTTTATTTATAACTGTGGGTAATTTCGAATAAAGTTTTAATTACTTTTATAAAAAATATGAAAGGATGAAATTTTTTATTTGCTAAACTTTAGTAGTGCTTTTCCATAATGAAAGCGCTGCATAATGTGCAATATAAAATGTGAATAATACAAGCTGTATCGCTAATCAAATCACCGTAAATCAATCAGCACTCTATATCTATAATTAGACGTCTGAGCTTCAGTCTGTTATTACTGTGTAAAACAAATAAATAATCTCAAGACAAAAATTTCCCTTTAAGAAAGAGCAGTGTGATACATCAGTATACAAATATAAAAAGAAATAGAAAAAGCCGGCAATTCATGCCGACTTGGAAAAAGAAAAATTGGATAAAAAAAGAAAAAAAACTAATTCATTTTTTAATTTCAATAAATTGAACATTGTTTAAATTCAATTTGATAATATTTAAATCTTTTAATTTTTTAAGTTGAAATACCCAAAAATATAAAGCAATAACTAAAATTTTTATTATTAATATATTAGCATCACAATTTCAAAAATATGTTTTCGACTTTTTGAGAATTTGGAGGCTGATAAATCAGAGAGCTTTTTTAATGATTAAAATAGTCATTAATTTCAAATGAATTAAAATCGAAATTTAAAAAAAATATTCAATTTTATTTTTATTTTTTGAATTTGGGAGCTTTCCTAGCAGGGAGGGAATCGTTTTAATGACTTTATTGCTTAAAAACATACGTTTTGGGCATTAAAAATTTTAAATTGCAAAAAAAAATCATTCTGGAGGCTTCCATATTCAAAGAAAAGTATTCCGGTAAATTGATTTTTAAGAAAATAATTTCTAAGTGATGATTATTCGTAATAAAATAACCTTTTAAAATTGTTTAAAAGTATAAAGCCATAATACAAAATAAACAAAGTTGTAATTTTCTAGGATGGTGATGAAAATCTTTAACTTATTTTTTTCAAGAAATACTTAGACTAAGAGTTATCAAAAAATTAATATTTTTGTGTTTTAAATCCGATGGGTAACCTAGGAGGTGTATTTATACTTAAAATAAATTTATAAAAAATTATTTAACGTTAAAATGTTTTTTTTTTTTTGTTACCACCGATCATTGGAGTATTATCAGTAAGATATTTTATAGCGGTTTGAAGGCCAGTTTTTGTAGAAATATAGATGCAAAAAGTTCCCATTAACTCCTTTTCTGAAAAAGATATAGCTAGGAAAAAAATATATATAAAGCCATTTTTTGGGGAGGGAGTAAATATTATAAAAAAATTTAGGTAAATTGTATGATCCTGATAAAATAAACTTTAACTTTTGTAAGAAAATATTTTTGCTTTACTCCAGTAAAGATTTGGAATTTTATTTCACCCAAAACAACCACACTACCTTTTTCAAAATTTTACAAAAATTTAACACATTCTTCTCCCCAGTTCGGAGGAAAACTGTGTTAGTTATTATATAAGAATGCTAATATAACGTATATTAGAAAGATAAAGATGTATTATATAAAAATGTATGAATGTATATATGTATATTCGAGTATACTATATGAAGGGAGTAAACAGGTTCTTGAAATTTGAAAACAGGTCTACCAAATTTGAAGAAAATCGGTTAACAAGGTCTAGAGTTATAAGAGCCAATACGGGTCAATATACGCACAAATGTTCGTCTGACAAAAATACATTTTTTGGACTTGGGAGCATTGTAATAAATCTTTTTTTCTCAGATTATTTACAATCTACTTAAAATCAAAGTTTTTTTTATAAATATTTTATTTTAATGTCTTCTTAAGCCACAAAATTTAAATTAAAAAAAAAAAAAATCTTTTTAGATATCCCTATCTCCCGGTTATGATTAATTCATTACTAACAGTATTTTCCATTTTATTTTTCAAAATTACTTTTAGTATATTTTTACTTTGAAATCGCTTAAGATAATATTAAAAAAAAAAAATATTTTTTTTACAGCATATCCTGATATCTCTTCAAATTTATCTCTCATATATGGATTGTATAAGATATGTATGTATATAATACTGTAGAGAATTTCAAGAAATCCAAATCTTATAAATCTTAAACAGAAGGATATAAATAAATTAAGTAGTTACAGTAATTTAAAATTTTAAGAAGCAGTATTGTTAGGAATATATCCGTAGTTTTTCTATAGCGGTTTTGAATTTAATTTACATTTTATATTAGATAGAAAAATACAAATCCCTCAATATGTTCTATATATTACATATAGTTTACATTTAGTTTGGAGTCTGAATAAAGAAACATATGCGTTTACTCCGGGAGTATGCAACAATTCAAGCATAAGGGCTCACAGAATAATCTAGACTAAAATTCGCTAGTATTTTCATGCAGTAAAACTTTTCATAACGCTTTTCACTTTTCGCTTTTCGTAACGATTGATGCGTGCTTTCGGATGCTCCAGAAAAAAAATCACCCGGAAACTTTAAATTTCTTAGAAATATTATTTTCTATGAAAACATATTGTAAAAGTTATAATCTAAAGTGTGTATAAATCTGTAAAAAATAATTTGCATAAATATAGTGTGCGTAGGGTAAAAAGTAAATTTAAAAAATCAAAGATTACAAGATTACAAGTTTTTTTTAACTACAGTGTAAAATCAGTAATGTTTACCTGAAGTAATGTTACTTATTTTTTCTTTAATAAGCCTATTATTGCCGCAGGCATGTTTCGGTACATTTTTTGACGAATGAGAGATTAATTTTTTATTGATGAAATGATTAGCAATGAAAGACCAATATCTTACCGGGATTCGTACTCGAGATCAAGTGTTGTAAAAGCATTTTACCCACTACATGAACTCAGATTATACATTATATTACGTCCTGTGCACATTTTAACTAATACCGGTATTTGATACTGATAAAAACTGCTTTGTAATATTATTATTTAGTCAATTGTAACCTTACCAGACAGGTTTTGTTTTCAAAATGTTCATGCCAAAATAAACTTTTATATAATGTAAATTTATTTAATAAGCAGTTTATTTTACGGAAATAACGTAAAAGGTAGGATGATGTTATCTTTAGAGTATAGATAGTAGAAGTTTTATAAATCTATTTGACAGTATGTGTACAAAAACTAGAGGAGTTTTCTACAAATGCCTGTCGCCGGTATCCGAACACCCTCTGCCCAACATACGTCACTATGACGTTACAATATAGAGGAGACAGTATTGCGAGAAAGAACAGAAGCCTACTCTCTAACCACTCATTTTTATTGGATTTGTTCCTAAACAAGTTAATTTTTTTTAATTTACTTAATGAATATGAATTTATTATTGTTTACTCTTCTAAAAATTTATGATCTAAAACATTTTTTATTGGTAAAATCAACTTCTTAATGAAAAAAGAATTGTTGTGTTATACAGCCTCCTTTTTTCTATTTTATTACAATTTTAACTTTGTAATAGTATATTTTCAATGATTTCAATTCTACAATATGTGTCCAAAATATTATTTGTGCCCAATATATGTATTAAAATATTAATTATCTTGAAGTCTTTATTTGTGCTTTTTTTTAATTAAGACATTCAGCCTAAGAATTCTTAAATTAAATGACGGTATTTTAGGACAATGTGTGAAATTAATTGCCATCAGAAATGTAAAAAATTATTAGTTTTTCATAAAAAATTATTGAATAACTAGAAAAAAGGCGGGTCTATGGTAAAAAAACGGCAGGTTCTACCGCCGAGAAAATATTACATGGTTTATGTTTCATTTCACATGATTTTTTTAAATGTGTTTGCCAATTGTAAATAAATAACATTCATGAATTTAGCGTACTAACAATAACTTTTACAACGATAAGCTTCAAAATCTTGAACATTTTTAGCTGTTTCTTAAGTTATGATTTATTAACACAACTCTAACCCCATAGTTTTCCTTTTCTATTCCCAAAACACAAATATAATCTTAGATAAATCGTTCGTATCAAGAAGTATAAATAGTTCAAACGAATAAATCTTTCATGCGCTGCGCACAGCTGCCAACTGCCCGGCCCACCACGTGGTCCGCTCTGCGCCAGTAGCAGCTAAAATAGAAATGTGAGCACATACATAAAACAAACAAACCCATGCACCATCCTTTCTTATGGAAAATGATATTAGTGAATTAAAAAAACAAATGAAATCTTACAATGTGGCGGCTTTATGTAATTAAATTTTCTTAAAAAAAAAAACTACCTTATTTTGATTACTATTTAACCTAACCCCCCCATTCGCTTGTCTGAGACAATAAAATAACATAAAAATTGCATTGATAAGCGTCGTAAAAAGTAATTTAATCTCTCTTTTTTTATGTAGTTCAGGCGTTTTTTTGTTATTTCTTTTTGTAGCAATGGTTTTCTAGTTATAGGCCATATTTCAAGGAAAACATAATAATTCAACAATAATTAAAAGTGAAATCTGTAAAAAAAGTTTGTTTTAAATTTTACGTCAGAGCAGTGGTTTATGGAAACTTGCAAGAAAATGATGACCTATAGAACGCAGTAAAAGTTACAAATACCATGTTTTAATGTGACTATTATTACTCTCTGAAGAAAGCTTCTGTTTTATGCAATTTTTTTTTTTCAATAATGATTAGTTTTTATTATCCTAACAGTTTTCCTTTCATATAATAAAAACAAACACATCAGTACTTTATAAAAAAAAAATTCTAACTCAAATAACTTTTTCATAAAAAAAAGGATCCGATAGTTTAAAAACTGTTGGTCCACAAGCATCAAAACCGGTAGAATAATGAGAAAAGATTAGTTACTAGATAGTTAATAGGGTACACTTTAAAATGTATTTTGCTCGTTTCATACTATAAAGAGTCGATTTTAAGTTAAAAGTAATAAAAAAAGATCTTCTTCCATTTTTTTTTTCATTTTTTAAAAAAATTTCAATAATCAATAAAATTAAATAGCTGAAAAGAAATGTTTAGGGAAAAAGACCATCCTTATTTTGTACCGATAAAGATAGTTGCTCTCCAAAGATAATAGCACATATCAAATGTAATTATCGTATTAAAGTAACACATTTCTTACTACACTAATTTTAAATTAATTGTATGTACAGGGCGGAATAATTAAAAGAAAAATTTACAAAATATGTTTTCTTTGAAGATAAAATTGAAACGAAATTAATATTTTACATTTGTACACGCAGTAAAAATAACGTTATCATTTTATTAAATTTATACTGTAGATATAAATTTATCAGGTTCGTATGTAAAACCTGATTAATGTTAAGAAGAAACATTTGTTTGCTAAAATTAAATTTATGAAGTAATCTTTTTCATGATAATAACGGTAATGTTTTATTTATCAACCACAAATTTAATATCTGTATAAAAATATCTTAATAAAATAAGTAGTAAGTAGATGCAAGTAATTTATTTGATGTAATAAATCATACTGGAAAAGTATGATTTAAAAAAAATGCCTTTTAATTTTGATATCGCCACATAACCTTGAAGCTTGTGCGTTTATATGGAAACGTAGCGTATGAAAAATACCGTGCCTGACCGAGATTCGAATCCAGGACCTACGGATGAAAGGCGAGACCCCACCACCTGCGCCACGGAAGCCGACGCGAGTAGTATTAATAATATTAATTTGGATGGATATTATAAAATATACTCGGATATTTGGAATTTTTTTACGTTGCTCATTTTTTCTTCAGAATCAGTCCATTTAAGAAAAACATATGTTTTTTTAAACTAAATATATAATTAGATTTACTATGACAGAAGTAACATGGCACCATATATCTCTCCTTAAATTGCAATAAAATTGATCAACAGCATATCTGTAGCAATTGAATTTTATTCAGAAAATGTTTGTTTCCCTCTTTGTGAAGATGATTGGTTTTTAAAAAGAAGTTCCCAAATTTAAACCAGAATTAATATTCTCCTTGAAACTTCTTTTAAAATTATGCTCATTAATTGAACATATAAATTCAAATTCTCGAAAAATAATTTTTTCTTTCAATTAACTCAAAAAATAATTTATTGTAGGTTTAATCGTTTATTTAATAATTAAATAAAATCTTAAAAATAAACAATGAAATTTTAAATATGTGTATATGTAAGTTCAGTGCCGTAACTTTAATGGTTGTAGTAGGCACACCCTGAAATTAGTCACAATTCACTTCCAACATTGACGTAGGCATCTTCAACATTAAAAGAATCCCATTATCAGTTGCCTTCCACCTTGAATAAAATATATGGTTTTATATCAGCCCCCAAACCTGATAAAAAATAGGGGACGTTCGCTCTTACAAGCGACGCCTTCACTTTCTTCTCCAAAAGTACTGGTTTATATTCAGGGTTGTATTACTACTCTCAAAGAAAGTAACTCTGACTTGTGCAGCTTATACCTCGGCTGCATTATATGCCATAGTAGTTAGAAAGTTGCTTTATTAATTAATGCATGTACTCTTTCCAATATGAAACAGGAGAATATAGGGCTAATTTAAAAATAATACATTAAGTCAATAAGAGTTAAAATTATGTTGAAAAGGAAGAAAACGTTAAGAAAGAATAATGTTACAGAAGATTATTATTATTATTATTTAAGGAATTTAAAGGGTTTTTCTTTCTTAATGATAAAACAATAAGATTAAAAAACCAAAACCGCTGTAAGGTTATCGTAATTTATTTAACTGTTGTCTAAATCTACCTCTTCATGTTTTATTATTAACTCAGACTTAATATTAACTAAATAATAAGCAGTTATAGTAAATAATTTTTAATGTAATAGTTACGAAAAAACAAGTACAAGAAGGATTACTATTTTAAACTCGAAATAAATTATCTAATAATAAAATTTCCCGTTAACATTAAAAGTAAATTTGAATCTCATTCAATGCGTGAAAAATAGCAGCGACTCAAATACGAGTGTTCTGGTTATTAACTTATACGTTTAAATAAAGCCAAGACTTATTACAAAATTAAAATTAATTTTAAGTTTGTACTTATTATAAAAAAAGAATTAAGGATAACCTGTAGAAAATGAGTCTCTTAAACCACTCACAATAAGGGGCACAATTTTCTGAGTCCAAAGAACATAGTTTTTGAACTACTCGAGAGGTATGCAGGTTTAGACTTTTAATGTCAGTTGAGCGCTTTGAATAAGATAATCCAACCTGCTGAGACAACTGTGAAGTGAATTACCTGTAGAACAGCAAAATCTGAAATAGATTTTCAAATGAATAAAAAGTTTCCTAGATTTCCGGATAACTTATAAAACCCTAGGTGTTTCACTTAATTTTTAACTAACCATACCGAATACTGTAATTTTAGATAAGCGCACATTGGTGAGGAAGTATATAATTTCAGAACTAAGTCACTGAAAGAACTAACGAGTCAGAAGCTCCAGTCATTTGTTCAGCCCTGTGATAACTTATCTAGTGTACTACTTTTTAAGGCGTCAGTAGTCCTCCATCTCGAAACATGAGTCCAAACCCTATACGTTGCTAGATATACATGAAATTAAACTTTACATTGAGTAATGATACGGATAAATAAAAATTAAAACATAAGTTTTTCTTACAGAATACTCATAAGTTGAATTGAAGTCAAACATGTATAACCCTACTTCCAGTTATCACTTGTGGGAACTGAGAAAAAAAATTAACGTGTTGAAGAACGATTTTGATTTGACTGCAACAGCAGTTTTCTCCTTGGCAAATATATCTATAACAATCATTTTCCGAAGACAGATTTCGTTTTTTAAAGGGACAGGAAATACCAGATACAGATATTTTAAATTGAGCATCCAATAAATAAATTTGAAAACACAAAGTAAAACTTTAATTACCTCATTAATTAGAATGTTCCATATTATAATAGATAAAAGTGATTTGCTATTGATTTATAAATAAAATAACTAAAAATAATTTGTCTAATAAGGTATTAGATGTATTACATGTATATAATCAAACTTCAACAAGCTGATGACAAAATTCTAACTTTAAACAGTTTTGCTGACACAATAATTTGCGGCGTGATTTCTAAAAGAATAGAAGGACTTAATCCAAAAGGCCCTTTGGTTTATTGATTTGATCTTCGAGGATTACTCCTAAAAAACAAGTGGATTAATTATAATTATAAATATATTACAAATTATTAACCGATTTTAAATAGTGCAATAGTCAAATATCTAACGACGCATAATATACTGCCTGAGATTAGCTCTCAATCCCTTACAGCTGAAATACAGGAAGAATTCTTCTATCATCACTAACAGTATTGAAGATCCTTCTTAAATTCGTTTTTAGAAAACATAAAGATAATTCACATACATTTGATTAATACGTTCAGGGCTATACTCTATATTATACATTTATTTGTAAATAAAAACACGCAATTTATCCTTGTACTTATAAAATACTTCCGTGAAAAGAGGAATTATTTCATCATGTGTTGGAACATTATTTAATTACATTTGATTTAGTGAAAAGTAATATATTTAGTTAAAATATTACAGATATGTAAATCATACCGTATTTTTAAGCCATACTCTTTCCATATAAACAATTCTCGGTTTTATTAGAAATTGTAGCCAAACAGTTAAACTTAAAAATCTTAAATTCAGTGTGCTGTACAATATTTCTACATTTATTAATTAAATACATTACCATTTTAAAATAACAAATACTCTTTAAAATAAATATATTTGATGGAGACAATTATTTGTAGTCATTTTCTAAAGAAAAGTGAAAACGAAAAACTGGAAAAACTTGATCATTGTCTTCTTATAATAAACAAATAATAAGTTACACAGTGATTTTTAATTCTTTAATCTACTAGAATCTAAAAATACGTTGAAATTTTGAAAGCTTTGAAATCTAAAAAAAGCATATTTTTTAAAATTAACAGAAGCAATGGTATAACAGGAAGTTTTAATTAGGAATGAAAATGAAACTTTTTTCGAAGTAATTCATTTTTGTTTTACAAAATAAATTCTGTATAAGATTATCCAGGTAATTCACACAAAATGTATGTGAAATAGAATGTGTTATATTATGTTGAAATTTAGTTACTTTAAAAAAATATAATCTTAGTTAATCGTAATAATCAACTACACTGTAGGTAATACTGTAATATTTTAATAAAATTAAAATTTATTTTGTGATATGAGTTACTTAACAAGTTTTAGAAGAAATACAAACAGCGAATCCTAAACATATTTTAATGAAGAACTATACTGTACGTAGTAAATATTCTCCCATTGAAAACTACATTTTTTAACTTTAAAGCTAATGTTGATAACTCGTAATATCAGAATGAAAAGATCCATATGATGTAAAAAAAAGAACAGTAAGCTTTGATGCTGGTAAGTAGATCTATAACCGAATATTTTTCCTTTCGGTGAAAATATTTACTAAGTTTAGATTGTTTAAAAATTTTGAAGAAACTTTTTATAATTTCTAGTTTTTGCTTCAAATTATGTCATCAGTTGCGTTCAACTGATAATAGTTTGTGCTCAATAAGAATAAATGAATATAGCTAAACTTTTATAAATGTTCGTTGTAAAAGATGTATAAATAAAATAAAATCTCGCTCTAAATGCAGCATTATGATGGTTTGTTTTATGTATCAGTAGGTGAGCAAACACTATAGTTTTCTTTCTCACGGTGTTTGTTAATTGGATTCTATTCCACATAAAACTTCCTCACTCCACTCATAGACAGCTACCACATGTTGTGTGGGAGTTTTTGTGTAGGAGCAGAAGCATATTAGCGTGGGTGAGGAAAAAGGGAGAAATGACTCTGATAAAAACTCATCCCCTAAATTGCTCATCACCATCCCTTTAGGCCCTCTGAAATAGAAATGTGGGAGGGCAGTGTTATGCGCTGAATACCAATTAAAAAGTTGAAATACCAGACTTCCTCACCTCACCATCACCACAACTTTTAACAAGGACAACAGCAGCACCTCATTACTTATTCAAAAAAAAAGTTTAAATTACAAAAGACGTTTAATTCAATTTATCCAATAAAAATAGATTAATAAAATTGTATTGAGCCATTAAATGTGATGTAATGAATGAATGTAAAACAAACACGCACACAAACACATTTAAATGTTTTACGGTTAGCCTTATCATTTCTTAGAGTTCTATATTTATATAACTCTACAATGTAGCAACGACTCTTAATATTAAATTGTTTCAAAAGGTTGCTTTTAGCTGAATTTATCGCTGTTTTAATAGAATTGTCATTTCATGCCTGAGTTTTTCAACACTAATGAAATATTATATACCCCAACTGTTTATACGTGGGGGGGATAGAAATAGAAATTTTGTACACGGGTAACAGAAAATTTTAGTCACATTAATTAGAATTGAAAACTAAATTTTTCTAGATGTATGTAACGTTTTGTCTGTTAATAATTTTAACTGTAAACATTAATTCTTTTAACGAAGTTTAAACAAGTAAACGAATATTTAGTTAATACAATACATACCTACACACAATAGATTGATTAATTTGTATTTTGTGCAACTTTCTTGATTTGAAGTTGGTAAGCAGCTGCTTTTAACAATAGATTGATTGCCGGGGACAATATGGAGGAACCTTTTAATGTTAAAATGTAACTGGTTTGGCCGGGTCTCGGACCATCAAGTTCCTTACAGAAAGACTACCTATTAACAATCTTTGCTACTTCCACATACGCACAATTACTATTTTAAAATTATGCATTATGATTGAATAATACTTTTGTACACATAATTATCTATACTACTCAAGAAAGTACGAATAACAATTTTATTCCTTTTTTGTTGTTTGAAAAATGCAAATTATTAGTTACTATAACATACATAATTCATCTTTTATTGCTTAATATCAAACAGCACGTCTTATCTGGCTTAGTATTTCATTGTAGATTTTATACAAATAAATAAATTAGGCATTTAAAGATGATTTATTTGTAATTTAAAGTAAAAACGTTATTAACAATGTTAAGTTTTGAAGAGCAAAAATTTCAAAAATTAATTATTAACATGTCTTTTTGTACGGTCGACAGACTATTCGAGGAATTGCCGATCCAGTATCATGTAAACTGTTCCCCGGCTACTGTTCTGTTGTCGATTTGTAATTAAATAGTTACCGTTGCCAAAAAATGTAAAAAGATGCCGCTATACATATATTACAAGCAAGGACATAGCCGCTACAGTTTCCCACTCAATAAAGCTATACTAGATAATTTGAATATAATAATTAATTAGTGTAATATATTAAATGTAAAGCTTTCTTTTAGGCAATAAATATCCAGAATGAAAAAAAGTTTTCTTTCTGCTTATTTTTTTTTAGATGCACTTTAAATCATTGGTATAAAAAATGCAAAATGGAAAATCTTTTTCATAAAAATGAAAACCCTCTAATTTATTTAACGTTTTATCGCATGTAATTCGTTCCAAAACATATTACCAAAAGGAAAAAAATTCTTCGCAGTAACTCAACGCTAGAGTAAAGATTAAAAAATAAATATTTTTTCTCGAAGGTCAAATAAAAAAAACAAATGTAATATTGTTTTATTGTTTAAATATGACATAAAATTTCTGTTAATTTTATTCTAGTATTATAAACTTATTTTCCTTGGAGACTGAAAGTGACATCTTTTAATTTCATTCACTAGGATGCTAAAATCTGTCATGGTGTCTGTTACTCATGTCTGTTTAGGTTCAATTGAAAACATAATGGGGTTTATCCTTTTCTATTTTAGTCCTTTCCATACTTGCAGAATCTAAGCCTTATTTTACTGTTAGTTACGCCCTCTACTCAATTCATACAAACCTAATGAAATTTTGAGATGCTCATTTGAATATGTTAAATAATTGTTGTTTTTGTTACAGAAATGTCTTACCACACTCGATTTAACGTCCCTTGGAGTTGGTTCTTGCGTTGGTACTGGTATGTATCTTGTTGCCGGTATGGTCGCTAAAAACGTCGCTGGTCCTGGTGTTGTTATATCTTTTATTATCGCCGCTGTAGCTTCTATATTTTCAGGTAGGATAATGTAATGTAATATGCATAAAATTGATTTTTTTATGAAATTAATTCGGTAAACTGTATATGCAGATAAGGATAGATGACCTTAATAATTATTTTTAGGTACAAATTTATTTAATGTTTTATTGTTGAGATGTATTACCACAAATAAAATGAGTAAACGATTTTACCTTGTAACTCAAAAACTGAAGAAAAAGTTTAAAAAAAGTAATTTCTTCAAGTAATTAATGACCAACACAGAATGTGCAAAGTTCTAGGCAAAAATATGATCTATTCGTAGTAAAAAATTGATTTTCAAAAAGATGGGCAAATTCTTCTCTGATGAAAAAGAATTTTTATTTTTTTATGATTTACTGAATATGACGTTGATTTTCCTTTGTATTGTAGTATTATGTTCTTATTTCCCTCGGAGATTGTAACTAGACCAAATTTGAGATAAATACCATAGGGTATCAGTTATTTCAAGTAATTGATTATTCGTTATTTTTAGATTCACGATGCATATCAAGTAGGCATTGATTATAACTTAAATAATTCAATATCTTATATGAAAAAAAATCTTATAAAGAATATTGGAAAAGAAATATCGATATAAACATTCAGTAAATCTATAAATCCTTAGTAGCAGCAGACAATTTAGCTAACTCTGCCTATAAAAACATTCGGGAAACTT
This sequence comes from Lycorma delicatula, assembly GCF_047948215.1. Classification (NCBI taxonomy): domain Eukaryota; kingdom Metazoa; phylum Arthropoda; class Insecta; order Hemiptera; family Fulgoridae; genus Lycorma; species Lycorma delicatula. Next base: position 58,575,644 of record NC_134456.1, read on the forward strand.
AAAAAAAGGAAAATCCACTAAGTGTCCTTTACTTGATTGATAGTGATATACCTATTTATATGTTAATTCACAAAAATATATAGAAAATTTTAATGTGTATCTGTATAAATCTCTATTAACCTCTTGTTAACCCCTTTTATGTAATACTTTATATGGAAATTAAAAATTTTTTAATGTTACAGGTGCTTGTTATGCAGAATTTGGTGTTCGTGTCCCCCATACGACAGGTTCTGCTTATATGTATAGTTATGTCACAGTTGGTGAATTTATAGCTTTTGTAATAGGCTGGAATATGGTATTAGAGTACCTTATAGGTACTTCGGCATGTGCCTGTGCTCTGTCTGCTTGCTTTGATGCGCTTGCTAATGGAGCAATAAATCAAAAAGTAGCTGAAACAGTTGGTACAATATTTGGTAAGCAATTTATTTTTATTTGTGAAGATGATCCATATCTGTTTTTCATTTTGTACAATAATTATTATATTAAATTAATCCTTCTAAATGTGTTTTCCTCCTAGAAATCCAGTTAGAAGACTTTATTAAATAATTACAAGTGCTCAAAGTCATATAAAGTTTATTACTACAGAAAAATGTACACTTATTGTAAACAAATGAAAAAAAATTATATTTCTTATTTACGTTTTGAATTTACTAAAGTTATTAAAGTTTTAAATCCCTAACTTTATAAACTTAGTTTTTCTTAATGTCCAACACCTCCTTACAGTCTCCTGGTGAGTGTCACCATGGAATGGTAGGTTCCGCTTAGGGAATGACTGTTGTAGAATTGTCAGTGAATATAATCTTATACAAGAATACAGGGAAATTGAGTGGCAAATACTCTTAAAGAAAACAAAAAGCACTTGAGTTGCAACTCAAAAAAATATCTACATCTCCATAAAATTACAAAGATCTGGAGATGAAATGTAAAAACAGAAAATATTTATTAAAGGACAAGAATGTACTTCATGAATATCCAAGAATGGAAACTGTGGCATCAGTAAAAAAATATACAAGCCATGAATGTCTTGCATAAGCATAAAATTTAATATCTATCCATTTACAAGGTGTGTAATATACAAAGAAGACACTGTTATAAATTCTGATCACCTCAGGAATTACAAGAAATTAACAAGTTATAAAGAACACATCTGTTGAGCAGTTGTACTAAGAAGCTTGGAAACCAATAGGTGGCTATGTGACAAATGATTAAGCATTAAATAAATTAAGAGTTATTGTATTATAATCTGAAAAAGAGCAAATAATGTCCATTTTTATACAATTTTTAATAAAAAGTATGAATAAACTAAAACATCTGAACATCCTAGGTCTTAGGTTAAATATCTTACGTCTCTTAATTTTTTATAACTGGTTAACAAAACATAAATTTATTAGTTTCTATAATTTTAAAAAAAAGACAAAACTTCTGCTTCTTAAAAAGATATTATCACCCTTTAGTTTAAACTAAGTAATTAAGAACTGGGATAAACGTTTTTTAGTTTAGTTCTTACTGGAGGTAAACAGCTAACAAAAAAAAAAAAAAAAAAAAAACACAAGCCTAAAACAGAAGATTGTAAGTAATAAAATCCAAGTAGCTCTGCTAATGTACTACTTTAACTTTTATATGTTAAATCCATTACTTAAATGAATTTAATTTTTATTTAACTACTATGTTTTAAAAAACAGCAATCTTCATCAGTAGTTGCACTAATATTAGTAGAAGAGATATCATATCCCTATACATTATATTACAATGATTACAGAAATAGTTAAGTATCTACTGTAATTGTTTAAGGCAGATATTAAATAATTTTTACTTTCTCAGCTTGGCTCTGAATAAGGTGAAAAATTGTGTTCTATAAATGAACAGAATGTGTTCTACAAATGAATTTAGAATAACTACAGTGAACGTTTCAGAGAGTAGCATCACAGAAAAATTGAATAGAGTAAAGTAAAATAGGTTGAAAATGAACATGACAAAAACCATGTTTTAATAAGTTGTTTGCAAAAGATAATGATAGTTATTTCTGGATGCAGTTTTTCATATAGTTAGAACTTATTGTGATCATATAAATTTGTTGCCATTTAATAAAGAAAAACTTTTCCACCCATTATTTAAAATAATGTAACACAGGAAAAGTATAAATACATACTTCAGTTTAAAATACCGTATTTATTCGAGTATCCCCCGTCCCCGAATAAGCCCCGCACCTCGATCTTCCGGATCGAAAATCTAAAAAAAAAATCGAGTACATACCGGTATTTTAAAGTGCAACAGATATAACAAAAAAATACGAAAATATTCAGAAAGTAAAGCATTTAATTCGTTCATTTAAATTACAATATTAATATTACATTAATACCGTAAGTATTAATTAATAATTACCGTAAATACTAGTTTAGTTCAGAATCAGCAGGCCAGAAAACGAAAAGAAAGTATCATGTTGATAAGGATCATTTCAATACACTTTTTAATATGGGATTTTATTTTTAATTAATCACTGTAACTGTCAATGCCTGTAGAAGAGTCACTGGTAGTCTCCACGTCGGTCTGCCAAAGGTGATCGTCTTCACTACCATCAAGTTCATTAGATATTCCGCATTTTTTAAAACGTTTCCTTACAAATTCCGTGTTAATACCTTCCCAAGCATCTTTTATCCAAACACAAATCTGATTAAAAGCTGGGCATTTGATTCTTCCTGTAGGCGTGATAAAGAAATTTTCATCAGCCATCCATTTACTGTACAGTTGTTTTAATGCAGATTTGAACGGTTTGTTGAGTTGTGGACATCGCTGTGAACAGACGTGTTGTGTACCGCTCCGCGCTTTTTAGTGTTTTAGATTGGTTTTTTGGTTTATATTTCGGATACGGCATTTAGGAAATAAAGTGATAAGGATAACGGACAAGTATAGTAAGTTTTTTTGAATTCGGTCACGGACTAAAAAAGTTATTAGAGTTTTTTCAGCTTTATTAGTGAGCTGTGGATATTGTGTTTTTTACCTTCTAAAACTGCAGATTTATAACAGGTGAATGCGTTTTTACGTTTCTAGTGCATCGTAGTTTTATTGGACGTTACTTTAAGTACGATCAAGTGAGTTAAAACTACTTTTTTAATAAGTTATATAGTGAATTTGAGGTTAGAATTATTCAATTCTTAGCGAAAGTTAATACACAGGCTCATACAGGCGTGTTTATTGTAGTAAACAAGGACTTGTAATTATTCTCTCGTATTACCGTCGTACGAGTAGAGATTTTTTCTAAGTCCTCCTGCTGTTTTATTAGGGAATTACATTTCTACTAATATCTCGAGAACTACCCACTCGATTTCCTTCCTACCTGGACATATCGTCCCAAAACCTTCCCTAACCCCCTACCCCCACAACCCCCACCCAAATTTTTTGACCCCATTTTCGGCCACATACATTTTTCTTACCCCCCTCAACCCCCCACAAATTTTTTTTTGGGGCCCCTCCCCCGAGTGGGTATTCGTAGAACTTGGGACGGCCCCCTGAGTACAGTACTATATCATGTGAAGACGTGGTTCACTCCCTATGGATGGGACATCCGCCTAAAGTAGCAGCAGTATGACAAAATCGGCGACGGTCAAGAAAACCGATCTAAAAGGGAAGAAGAGGCTCCGTCAAGGATCTTCCAAGGAGGAAGAAGAGGCGCCCGATACAGTGAGCAGTCTTGCATACCAATTGGGTCTGATACTGATATCGTTGAAACAGCATTTAGGCCCAGGTTTGAATAAGTACATTGCGACCCATGAACAGGATCTAAGGCGAGTACACGAGGGACTGAATGCGCTTTCCGAGCTGTCCTCTCCAGACACAAAGACTTCCCAAGCTACCCAAACGGACCCTATGGCGGGTGACGATTACATGGAGTATATTTTGACCAGCGATTTGAGTGATGAAGAACTCATTGATCTCCTCCCTAAAAGGTGGCCTAACTCACTTAGGGGCAAGCTAAAGTTGGTTACTGACCTTCCACCTGAAGTCAAAGACACTTGTACTCTTAGAGATTTGAGGAGAATAGGTGAGCAGGATATGGGTAACAAACTCGCAGCAGGTGACATCGTAAAAGACGAAATAACTCTAATAGGAGACCAAACCGTTGAAGAAAAGAAGAAGAAATTTAAGATACATTATGACTCGGGAGCCCCGGAAAAGGAAACCCTTTCTTGTTTATTGAAGGCTTTCAAAAAGATAGCTATACAGTCACCAAATTCAACGTACATACTGCCTTCGGGCAGTATGGGAAATTTTGCCAAGAAGATCATATCCTATATCTTCAGAGCAAGGGAAACACCCGTATATGTGTTAACTCTCCAAGGGGATGGTGGGACCAGTCACATCGGTAATAATCAAATCCCGATAAAGAAGGCTACTCCACCGGCGGAGCAAAGCCGAACAGTCATTGTTAAGGCAGAAGGAAAAACGTACGCGGAGCTCCTCCGGTCCATGAAGGATGCTGTCACCAGCGACGAGGCAAATAACGTCATCTCATTGCGAAAGGGCCGTAACGAGGAGCTCCACGTTAGGATACAGGGTGCAGAGAAAGCGGAACAATTTACATCTATCCTGAGGGACAAGGCTGCCGACCTTAACGTTGATATAAAAAGCAGAGCTGGAAGGAGAACTGTTGTGCACATCCGAGATGTCGAGCATGACACAACAGAGCAAGAGGTTATGGCCGCCATTATAAATCGCGGGGGTTCTAGCGAGGAAGTCAAGATAACATCCATGAGGAAAGGTTTTGGCGAGACACAAAATATTACGGTCATGACCTCTTACAGAGCGGCATGCAAACTGGTCGAGGAAAGAATAAGAATCGGATGGATTAGTTGCCGGGCGTACATCCGGGAAGATGAAGACAGGTGCTACCGTTGTTGGGGCACGGGCCATAGAAGGCACGAATGTAAGGGCCCAGATAGGCTCGATTTGTGCTTCAACTGCGGTAGCAGAGGTCACAAGATAGCGGATTGTCTTGAACCTAAGCAATGCCTCGATTGTAAGAGCGGTGAACACAGGACTGGAGCATGGCAATGTAAGAAAAAATTGCATGATTAGGACTATGTTAGCGAATGCCAATAGGAGTATTCTCGCTCACGACTTAATTAGTCGTGTTGTTGCAGACAAGAACGTAGACCTCCTTGTGGTCACCGAACCCAATAAATATGAAGCTGCCAAACTTGGATGGACTGTTGATATGTCGGGAGATGTTGCCATTATGGACGTAAGTCATAGTATACAATGGAATTTCAAGTTTAGAGGTAGTGGCGTGGTGTCTGTTGAGACCGAAACAACTCTATTCGTGGGTGTGTACATTTCGCCCAACATTGTGATCGCGGACTTTACTAACTTCATCGACACTTTACAAGGTGTGATTACCAATTCAACCAAGAGGATCGTAATGTTGGGTGATTTTAACAGCAAAATGGTGGCGGCTGGCAGTCGTCACACCAACAGGAGGGGACAGATCCTTGCCGATCTCCTGGAAACTGCCGGCTGCATCTGCATTAATGACGACACGCCCACGTACGTAGCGAGAGGTCATCGGTCGGTGCTTGACCTCATCCTGAGGTCAAGCACCGACCTGGACTGTAGGTGGAGTAGAAATCAGTACCAGTGGATGGTTCTCTCAGAAGATATAGCGAGCGATCACCGCGCCTCTATCTTGGATCTGAAAGACGTAGATTTTAGGCGTGAAGTGCACTCCCCCCCACCGAGATTCTCATCAGTACAAATAGAGCAAATCGTCAGCAGGACTGCAAGTAGACTGTCTGATAGACATCAACAATCACCTGAGGCTTTATCTAATATAATAAAGCAGGAAATGGACAGAATGGCAGCTAACAATACAAGGAGGCGCTCTGTATATTGGTGGACTGCTGAAATTGAAGCAATGAGACAAGAGCTCCAGTCCCTTAGGAGAAGGAAACAACGTATTCTTAGAAATAACAGAGAAGGGTACCAGGAAATAGCCAATAGATACCTCGAGGCAAGAAGAACGCTCAATAAGGCTATTAAGAGACGTAAAAAGGATTGCTGGATCAGGTTCTGCGAATAGCTTGACAGCAATCCCTGGAGCCACGCATATCGTATTGTGACCAAAAAGTTCGGGAGACGTATGCCTATCCTCAATAAGACCAGTGTTGCAAGGGAGGTAGCCAGGTTGTTCCCGCATACAGTGCCTGATATCGTGAGATCCACACCTTGCAACAATAGAAGATTCACTATGGAAGAGCTACAACTTGCGGCGATTAGTTTGGTAACCAAAAAGAGCCCTGGCCCGGATAAGATTCACGCGGCAGTGATCAAGGAGCTGGTTCAGAAGGCTCCCTGGGAGATGCTCGAGATTGCCAGTCACGGCATGGAGAACGGAGACTTCCCCGACTGCTGGAAGAAGGCCAGAGTGGTATTCCTACCTAAAGGCACCTCTTCGGAGGAAGATTTAACCTATAGACCCCTGAGCCTCCTTAACATGATGGGGAAGCTAGTAGAAAAGATGCTGGCTGGTCGCATCATCAAAGAACTAGGAGCCGGAATCAGTCCTAACCAGTACGGGTTTATGCGGGAGCGATCCACCGTGCAGGCAATCTGCCGAATTTCGGGATGGGCCGACGAGGTGAAGAGAGGCACTTGGCAAACCAGGAGAATTCCACTGATGCTGTCACTAGACATAAAATACGCGTTCGGGGCTATTGGTTGGGGTCACATTAATGACGCTAGGGGCCTCAGCCCGTACCTGCGTAGGCAAATTGAATGTTACTTGTCCAACAGAAGATGTCTGGTAGAAGCACAGGAAGAAACATTACATTTTCAAATGCACGGTGGAGTTCCGCAGGGCTCTGTTCTGGGGCCGTTGTTGTGGCTGGTGATTATAGATGAACTCCTTCAGAAGGAGTTTCCTGTCGGCGTCCAGGTCCTGGCTTATGCAGATGATCTTGCAGTCCTCGTAGAGGGAAGGACGGTCTTGGAGGTGCGGGAGAGGGTGTATGCGGCCATCGACACTATACAGGAGTGGTTGAGGTCCAGGGGTCTTTAACTGTTTACGGAAAAATGTCGGTGTATTGCCTTTACGGGTAGAAGACTGCTAGAACCGTTCAATATTTCCATCAACGGTCATGCTATAGAAGAAGCGAATAACATCAAGTACTTAGGAGTTATCCTCCAGAAAAACGGTAGATACACCGAGCACATAGTCAATGTATGCAACAAGGCAGAAAGGATGATGAAAAGTCTAAACATTATTATGTCATCGCAGAATGCCCCTCGGGCCTCAAAGCGCCGTTTACTGGCGACCACCGTCGTGTCTTCGCTTATGTATGCCGTTCCGGCCTGGTGGCGCTCTATCGACATCAGGCGCAACAAAGAGAGACTGGCGAGGACGCACAGGTGTGTGCTCCTAGGTGTTGTGTCCGCATACAGGACAGTGTCCTATGCCGCCCTGTGCGTGTTATCGGGTACAACTCCTATTGACCTAATCGCAAAAAAGAGGGTGGAGAGGGCACAAGGCAAGCCAGAACAAGAGGTCAGGGATGCTGTTTATAATATCTGGCAGGAAAGATGGTCGCAGGAAGCTGTGGGTCGATGGACGAGAACCCTCATCCCCAACATCAAGCCATGGTTGTCGAGAAGATTTGGTGAGGTTGATCATCATCTATCGCAGTTTTTTACAGGGCATGGTTCCTTCAATAACTAACTGCACAAAATAGGCAAGAGAGAAGAGGCAATTTGCAACTACTGCAACGAGATAGATGATGCTGAGCATACCTTTTTTGAGTGCAATAAGTGTGGCGTCTCGGCCTTTCACCCGGAGGTCCTGGGTTCGAATCCCGGTCAGGCATGGCATTTTTCACACACGCTATAAAAACATTCATCTCATCCTCTGCGGAATGAATTGCTTGAGTGCGGACCCGGAGGTAAAACAAACCAAAAAAAGGTGGGACACACTTAGACATAGTAAGGCACTCACAGGTATAACTCCAGAGACAACAATAGAATACATGCTAAGAAGCGAGTCAAACTGGAATAATTTTGCTAGTTTTGTTAGACAAGTTGTTCTACAGAAATACTTCGATGAGAGATGACAAGGTGTTGGCTAGAATAGGAATGGGTGAGGCCTTGCTGGTGAGGTCCAGCATGCTGCGGTGTGTTGGCACTGATGAGCCACCAAGGACTCCACGGCTAACAGTCAGGTAACAGCACACTGAATACTGAAGGGACCCGGCGCCGCGTCGCGGCGAACTGGGTCTGGCGTGGTGTCCAAAAGGGCAATATTAATAAAGAACTCCCAAAAGAGCTAACCGGTAAGCCGACCTGCCATGCCGGTATATAGCCGGTAGGTGGGGAGGCCTATTTGAGGGGGGGCCGTTCCGGCCCAGGGGAGCTGAGAGAAAAAAAAAAAGATTTGAACGGTATATTAATGCAGACAGTTTATTAATGCAGTGGTTGCAATAGAGATGTCAATCCGCCTGAAATTATTACTTGGTCTGTCATATTCTTTTTTTAAATGTCTCTCACTTTATCAGTCGTATGCCTCCGATAACTATCCATTACTAGCATACCGGTATTTTTTTTTATTAAGTAAATCTCCTGATCGCTTTTGCCATACACACCCGATCCAATCTAAAATTATGTTTTCGTCTATCCAACCTGATTCTTGTGCTCTGATAATAACTCCGTTTACCTGTACGGTAGGAAGAGTTTTTCTTTTAAAAACAACGTACGGAGATAATTTTGATCCATTATAAGTAATGCAAAGCATAACACTACACCTTTGTTTTTCATCACCACCAGTGCAAATCGTAACATTTTTTTCATCTTTTTTTGTTTACGGATTTGTCAAATGGCATTTCAAAATATTCGGGAGTTTGATCAGGGTTTCCTATTTGAGATGGCAAATAGCCTTTATCTTTTCTAAGATTTATTATGTATTTGTGAAAATGTAATATTTTTTTGTTCATAAGCGTCTGGAAGTCGTTGAGAAATGGTCGTCTTTGGTCTTATTGACAAATCATTTCGTGCAAAAAATCGTGTTATCCATCCACGGCTTGCTTTAAAATCAACTTTATTCAACGATTTAGTGATTTCACGAGCATATGATTGACACATTTCTGTCATGACAGCATAACCGCATTTCCTTTTTTCCATAATTGTCATACAGTTTTTTTTCTATGTCTGTGTATTTTGGTTTTATTAATCCCTTTTATTACCAGTGCCTTTCACCAGAAGTTGTTTCTTCTTACGCCAGTCTCGAATGCAGCTTTCATCTACGTCAATTTCCTGCCGCCCGATTTCCAATTTTTTCAGCCTCTTCTATAACGCGCAGTTTTTAATTTACTGTAAAAGATCGTAAACGCTGTCCTTTTGTACTCATTTTTATGCCGTAATTAAAATAAATCACCGTATTAAACTTTACAAGATAAACTAAACAGATAAAATGTACATAACCGTTCACATATACAAACAGTACAATGACTATGGCGAACAGACAAGACGACGATGGGTAATTGATACTGTACCTGTAACTGTAGTGTCATTAGAACCGGATGCAGGCTATACAGAATGAATCAGTTTTATAAAAATACCGTAACTTCGTTCCTATTGAAAATATGAATAGGATGTTAATAATTAAGGATGTATTCTGTATAAGCGGCATCTGGTGTTGATAAACGAAAGCCTATATTAATGTCATTGAATTTAAGTACTATTAAGAAAACTTTACATAAATTATCCTGGCTAAAGGCTATGTTTCAAGAAAGCCCCGCATCCTTATTTTTTCTCTCCAATTCCAAGAAAAAAAAGTGCGGGATACTCGAATAAATACGGTATACCTTAAAATAAATTTTTAAATACAATGATTTAATGAATAAAAAAAATATTATCAAAATATTTTTTAGTTTTTTATAGTTTTAAGATCACTCAAGTTATAAAAAGCGATTAAAGTTAAAAAAAGCTATTCTGAATTTCTTTTTACACAAATATATGTATATATCTCTATATATTTCATTTCAAACATCAGGAATAGTTTGAGGTTGATCATGAAATTTGGTGCACGGTGCATAGCGTGTACTTCAGGAGACAATGATTTTACTAGTTTAAAGAAAAAATTATGTAGATGGAAAGACATCAATATGGAAATGCTGTATCTCAACAGTATTATTATATTATACACAGAATTATATTATAAGTAGAGTTATACTTAATGAAAATTGTACTAGTATAAGTGTTTAGCTTACCATAAAAAATTAACACTAACAAACTTTTTAAAATATAATTTTTCTAAAACTTCTGAGCTTCAAAAATATTTACATTTTTATCTATTAACTTTAAAAAAATCTTATTATTTTATATTTTTTATTAAATAATATTAAAAAGTTCTTAAATTTATTGATGTGAATGAAATAAACATTAAATTTATTCCAAAAATTTTATTTTTATTCAAAATACTGTAAATGTGAAAGTTTTTAACATTTTTATACCTTAAGATTAAGTATATTTGCACATTAACTTAGTATGAATTTTTATCACTTTATCTGGAAATCAATATAGAAATTTTTAATTCATTCTTTATTAAAAAGAAATGGTAAAGATTAAAAAATTATAAACTTTTATCTCTGGGAAGGGCTTAAATTTTAAAATCAATATAAATAGTCTTATAAACTAATTGGTGTAGAGGTTAGCATGCAGAGCTTTATAACAGGTAATCTCAGTTTGATTCCTGGCAAGGATCAATTATACTGATTACTTTCCTCATGAAAATAAAAGAGTGGGTTGCACAAGATCATAATAAATAAACATAAATATCAAACGACTATAGAAAAAAGCATCTTTGTAAGTTAAATAATTTCACCTGCAGCTTTACAAAATCATTTTTGTTTCAAGTAATCTTAGTAGTTACTAATAAAATACTACAAGTTGAAAGTGGTTTTTTTATGAGTCTAATCAGTAATAGTTGATACGATAAGAACCAATTATCATGTTTTAATCTTATCAGCTAATTTTTTCCATTATACTACAAATTTTAAGTTAAAGTATATATTTAACGGAATGTCTGAATTAAAAAAAAATATATATATTTATTTTATGTTATAATAGTTCATAAGCTTATGAACAATTTCTCATGTTGATTTTCCTTCTGCTTTCTCCAATTTGTATTTTTTTAAAAGGTTGTTTGTTCCAAATAAAAATATAAACATACAACTTTAAAAAAAGAATAGTAATTAAAAAAAAAAATTAATTATAGCAAAAATCTCAAACATTTTGGGAAATGAACTTAAAGAAACAAAATTAAAAACTAGTAACTTAGCTGTACCAGTTTCATATATATTATGGATGTTCTAATTCAATGGCACTTTTCTATTGTGTGGAAGATTTTAAGAAAAACAACATAGTTTCTATTTTTTTTCCCGCAGTATGATATATTTTGTACTTGAGACAACGGATTATAGACCATTCACAAAGATCTGCAAGTACCAGCTATGCAGATCTTTGTAGGATTACAGACATTTTTTTAAGATTACTAAACAATTGTGCAATGGGCAAATGCCCATTGTACAATTGCACAATGATCTAGATTTTTTTTATTGGTTGATTCAATTTTATTACCTCTAGTCCTGTATCCCATGAACATGTAGCTGGGTAAAGTTTGTCTATGGACTTATGGTCTCTAAGTAAACAAGTAGAGAGTATATGAAGTACACTGTGGTGAAATTGCTCTACACCACTAACCCATGTCAAGTTTTCATATCAAACAATTTTCTAAAGTAAATTGGAAATAAAATTTTCCTGCAACCATTTTGAATTTTCATTTGTTTTACAATGGTAATCAAACTTTATTTAACTTTGAATTTCACATTGTGAAAGAGGCTGGAGTGAAATAGCAACTTTTACAAGGTCTACTGTTACTTTGTCTTTTTAAATAAACAACTTCTTTCCCTATCTCATAAAATTTTGTTGTATGTGTGCTCTGTATATAATTTGCAAAACTATTGCCTTTTTAAAACTCAATATATTACCTAACAATTTAAATGTGTCTACCATGTTTATGAAAGTTGTGTAATGTTTCAATATTAACCACTTAGTTTATAAGTTACAAGAGGTTTTGTGACCTTCTTGAGACTTTTGTCCAAAGGAATCAGGACTCATGTGATTAAGAAAATATGTTCTAACATTATTGGTTTCATAGGCAGGATTAGTTAAAACTCAACAATACATGATCTGAGCATAAAACAAGGGTACTGACAGCTTAATCTAAATGGTATGGTTAAACTTCAGTCTGTGATCTTTTACGTTGAAAGTCAATTAACTTTTGTGTTCTCCCAACACATAAAAGTAGAATTCAACATGTAAAATATGATTTATTGCATTTCATATCTATGGGATTTTTATCAGTGTTATGAGGATGAGTTTTGGAAATTTTATTTATCTTTTAAACTGAAAAATATTTCAGTGTATATAAATGGATTTTTCTAAACTCTTTGAGAAGGTCTTACAGTTTTTTAGTTACTTTAAATTTTCTACTTCAGTTCTGAAGATAATAAAAAAAAAATCAACTGTGACACTCATTAAACTTATTACATATTACTCATTCATTGTTTAGTTCTATCAAAATATTAAACAATTTTTATAGGGTATTACATCAGAAGATAAATAATAAATGTGGGTAAGCAGATAATTAAAATAAAATATTTAATATATTTTAAATAATAAACAAACATCTTGGCTACAAGACAGTGATTATTTTAAGTACATTGGTAACATTATTATTAAAAACATAACATGGGACTGTTCTTAAATAAATTAATATTACAGTAAAATTACACGAGTCTCTAGCGGTTTTCTATTACAGAGAATAATTTCTGTGCCAAGGAGATTGTATCATAAATAGTAATATAATTCTAGGTTATATTAAATAAAATAAAGGACAAAATATTATCATAACAGCAAAATATATATTGTTACTGTAAAACAGATTGTAATTTATCACAATTATTGGAAATGCTAAATGGCAGACTATGCGAACAGAATGACAAATCAATAGAGAATTATAAAGTCAAGTTGAAATTTACAGTACTTTATAAACACATAAATAAAATGCCCTTGAAAGAGGATTAATTAAAATTTTTATTAGCTATAACATTTAAGAATTTTAAAGAGTTTTTTAATTTTTTCCCTGCCTTCGTATAATTATTGTAGCTTCATTCCTGATAGTTGAAAATAAAATGCTTGATATATCTGGGATTACTTCAATTTTTTACTTACTTATATTTAATCAATATAAATTAGATAGGCTATTTATAGATCTGGTTAATTCAAAAAGGACTTTACAACTTTAAAAACATATAAAACTTATTAAGATAACATTTTGGTTGTGATCTCATTTCATAGAAAAACACATCAAGTCTGTCACTCAACATTCACTGTTTCATATGGCTTCCATTTGTAATGCAACATTTGCATATAGATCCACTTTCATTCATTCTGGTCAATTTCATTCATCTTTTTCATCATCATCTGACTGAGGAAATAGAACATTTTTAAGCATGTCCAGATAAACAATACCATTTACGGTTGCATCCTAGAAGAAGAACAGGCCGAACAGTCTTTATTTGCTTAAGAAACATAAACATTGATCTCAGGGCTGTTATGAATGTGCTGTAAAGTTTCATGAGGGTTTATGCTAACCCATATTTGGCAGTTATAAGTGTTTGCCTTGTCACTGATTTGAATTGTTGATTCATCACTAAAAATTAGTATCTAAAAATGTATCCTTATCAACAACAGTTCTATCCATTACTTCCACACAAAATTGCAGTTGAGCAACTTTGTCATCATCTGTAATGTGTTGAACCATGGTTAGTTTGTATGGCCTTAAGTACATTCATTTACTAATATGTGCCAAACCATAGTTTTTGGAATACCAGTCTCACATGATGCAAGTAGAGTTGATTTCTTCAGACTATGTGCAAAGCTTTCAACAGATAAACCTGTCTCAACAAAGGTTTGATGCCTCGAGTAAACTATATTCCTACTAGGACGCTCTCTACTGTACTCTCAATGAAAATTACGTTGAACTGGAGTTGCACTGTAAATTGTGAAACCAAAACATACAGTGAGCATATTCCACACCAGTAAATGTATCTGTTTTTAACAATACTGATGACAACACTGCTGGCTGAGTTCGGTACTAATGAACTACTTGAGTCAAGAGACTTGATGTGTTTTGCTGTGAAATGAGACCTCAAATGAATCTGCAAGTTATCTAAATAAATTTTTATATGCTTTAAAAGTTGTAAAGTCCTTTTTGAACCATTCAGTATAGTTGCAACTACCTCCAGTATAGGCAACTTTAAATCTAATAAAAAAAAATATTATTACTCAAGATATCAGAAAAAACAATAATTGATCTATACATTTAAAAACAATTTCTGATTTGTATTTCTTATAACACATTATAAAATAGCTAATAATATTAACAGTATATTTATTTGTATAGAAGAAATTATTTAAAAATTAGTCACTCTTTTTATACATATCTCCGGTGTACTTCATTTAAAATAATTAAAAAAATAATCACAAAGAAGCCTACAGAAAGAACTTTGCAGCTTGCTTCTTAGTAGAAAATCTATTCAATCTTCAACATGATACTACATCACAGCAGAATGAAGGGTGATCAATCACATTTAGACAGTTTGCAATCAGATGTAGGCACCTTACTACATGGAATTCAAATCCAATGTAATAGTAAACAAAAATTATATTCATAGCTGCACCAGTAAAATAAAAACAAACAACATAGTTATAAATCATTTTTGTGGTTTGTTAATTTTTTTGTAACCTAATTCTACAGCATTAACCATATTTTTCTTCTTAAAATAAAAAAAAAACTCCATTACAATATTTTGCTTTATACAGCCATGATAATTATGTAAAAGGATTATGATTTTTAGATAAATTATTATAGTTAAGTTTCACGTAACTAATATTTTTATCTTTAATAAGTTTGGAGTGCTTCACAATTGATTGTAGGTCTGTTATATATTTTTATCCATTACACTGGACAACAAATTTGTTTTTTTTACAAGAACATTAATAGCTGAATCTTACAGTATTTTTGACTCTGATTTCAAACATATAAGTGTTTTTTATTCTATCAGGCATATTTTTTTTATTATCAGGCATAGTTATTTAATTACCATTTTTTGTTGTAAGAAAAATCATTGTAATGGTAGTATAGCAGTATTATGCATGCTTTTTGTACATGCCTAAAATTTGCTTATTTTGGATTTTTTGGTATAGTTTGCTGCAGGTATATCAATCTTGAGATTCTATCAGTAGTCAGCTAGCATTCTCTGATTCTGTTTTCTGTAGTAATGTTTTTCCATGGTGGATATTTCCTGGTGAAAGGTTTCTCCTTTGTCATCACTCACAGGTCCAGCTTTTACCTTGGTAGGAAAAAATCCAGATGAGAATTTAAGAAGTGGATCTTTAGTAACATATTGCATTAAATTTCTATATAGTACAAGCCCACTTATGTAAATTCTTTGTAGCTATCTTCTTTATAATTTCCAAGGAAGTTGTTTACTAACTTTTTACAAAATTTCTACGCAGCAATCTCACAATCATCCAATTCAATATCATTCATTAGTTTTCTTATTTGCAGGCCAACAAATATATCTTCCATTAAATTAACATCACTTTTAAGAAGAAACTTGTTTGTTTTTTAGAAAGTGAAATTCAGTCCCATCACAATCTATTGCTTTTACAAAATTTTTCATTAAACCCAGCTTAATGTAAAGTGGCTGAAGGTAAACATTTCAGTTTTTACTAGTGGACTCATAATGTTACACCTTTTTCTAGAGTCAATTTTTGTCTTTTTGGCCACTCTTAATGATTAATTATTCTTCCAGTCTCTGCTGTCACATGCATATGAAGCAACATTTAGTATATCTAAGTTATAAACCAAGTAACAATGTTATTACTAACAGGCCTTCACAAATGTTCCTATCTTGAGTCATACCTGACACAAGTTACATATTTTCATATGATTCCTTCATGTGAGCTGCATGAGATAAAGGGAGTGATGGGATATTGTTTCCAACTTGAAGGAGTGCTTTCCAACTACGCTTTGAGGAGTTGATAAAAAGACACTGTTCATTGGGTTGGTGCACGTATTTCAAAGCTTCTAGTAAATATTCCACATCATTATAGTAAATTAGTCCTCATACTGGAAGAAAAAATGTTCAGTTCACACTGCGTATCATGGAAAGCACTTATTTTAATAATGTGTTATAAAAGAATCCATCTTGGAAAAATTTAGATCATGAAAAGATCATTTAATTCTGACTGATAAGTATGGTTCAGTATTTATATTTTCTAAAATATCTTGGTCTCTCCGCTGTTCATAATCTGATAAATCTGTACAACCTTCATAATAAATAGCTTCATCTTTCAAACTCCCATGTTTTTGGTGGTACTGAAATTGGAAACATAAATAAATTATTACATAACTCAAAAATAAACTCAAATAATTATTTTCATTTAGCTACTAATCTGCTCCAATAAATAAAATAATAAATTGTACTTACATTGTTAATGTACATGAATGTACATGCCCAAATGTACATGAATTGTTAATATACATACCCAAAATTTTTGGGCACCGATACCTAATATATAAATATATTTTTGGAACAAAAATATATCAGATTCAGTAAATATTGACCATATAACAAAATCAGTCGTTGACCAGTGTAATTATCAGGCAAACTTAAAAATAAGCAATGAGATTAATGTTCATTTTAATTACCGATTTTGAAATTTATTTAATACATCCTAATTAATAAGATGCTTCATAAAAATTATTTTCTAACAAGAGTTTTTTAATCACAGTGGTATTTAAAAACTCAATAGTTAATAATTTTCATAATATTTTACATTCACACACTGAATTATATATTTTATATTAACCAATTGTTTATTTTTGTTGTTTTTAGGTCGTCCACCTGACTTCTTGGCATTCATTATAACGTTATTAATGATGCTTTTAATGGCAGCAGGTGTTAAGAAATCATTAGTATT
Organism: Lycorma delicatula; assembly: GCF_047948215.1. NCBI lineage: Eukaryota > Metazoa > Arthropoda > Insecta > Hemiptera > Fulgoridae > Lycorma > Lycorma delicatula. The sequence goes on from NC_134456.1 coordinate 58,592,735, forward strand.
TAATAATATTCTAAATGCTGTCAATCTATCTGCTTGGGTGTTTGTTATGACTGCTGGAATGTTCTATGTTAAATCTTCCAATTGGTCTGAACACAAGGGATTTCTGCCTTATGGTTGGTCAGGGGTCTGTATAATATTTCTTCTCTAACAGGATATTCATTTTGATCATTTTAATTGTTCCATTATCTGGTTTAATGTTTGATTACTGTATTAACATGTTCCTTTGAACAAATTATATTTGTTACTAATATCTAAAAATAAAAGGTACAATAGCCAGTAAATCAATTCAGCCTACAAAATGTATTGTAAAAAACATGAAATTGTGAGTAACAATAATTATAAAAATACTATATGAAAGTATAATATTATAATTAGAATTAGTAAATGAAATAAAGAAGTGAAGAGAAAGTAGAAATTGTTTCACTCGTTATTTCATCAATTGGATCAATTTCAATTGTTTCATGGAGGATAAAACCCTGAACTTTGGCCTTATATTTCAGCTGGAACAATATGAATAAGGGTTAATGAAAATATATTTCACATGGATCAAGTAAGAACTAAATAAATTGCTTTTAGGCTTGCCACCAATATTCTGTATCACAACAAAAAAAAATTGAATTTCCAACATAAAAATAATGATAAATTGTAAAGGTAACATTGTAAACAGTATTAAAAACATTTCTGATTATCAATCTTTTGATTTTAAGTGAACAGTACATTTCTTTCTACTAATATTTTAATTACAATATACTGATTAAATTTTATTCATTCCTATAAACATCTTAATATATTTCCTTCATTTTAAGTTTCTTTTTAAGTTTGTCTTTTCTTAAACTTTTTTAAAATTTTTTTCAGTATCTTTAAAAGATAGAAAAGTAGGAAGCTGTGTTACAAATGGTGTCATATCTGCTGTAATCATGTTGTAGATAGATGTTTGAAAGAAATATAAGTATGTGGAGGTTTTTTCTGGGTGGAGGGATTGCCTTTCCTTACTTCTGCCAGTGCTCACTCTAGTGAGTAGCAAGCATAGTTTTATGCTTATTGGAGTTAGCAAAAGCGAAGAATAAAATAGCTAGTGAGCTTAGTAATCTCATCTGTTACATTCTGCTAATAAAAATTTTGTTAAGTGAATCACATTTTTCTGCTGTATACCATAATTTTTATTTCTGAAAGGAAGGTGAAAAAAAGGAATACTAAAGATAAATTTCTGATTGTTGAACTAAGTTTTAATACTAGAGAACCTTTAAATCAAACCGATTTTTTATAATAAAGTCTATCAAGCAATAAAGCTCAGTGGTAACTTTAAATACAAGGACATATGTCTAGAGAGACTACCTAAAACAATGTTGTTTTTAAGTTAAAAGTATGGTAGGCAGCAATGTAAATTCTTTAAAAAATACATATGCTCTAAGGAAAACATTTTATTGTTGAATAATTAATTTCAAATTTTATCTTTTCAGAAATCATCATAAATAATTTTTTTGTCATTCGATTGAAGAAATCTTTCCCCGGTGCTATAATTACAAAAAACCAGTGCAATACCTTTTTCTTATGATTTAACATTGTCTTAGTTTCATTGATTATTTTTATAATGTGTGACTAAGAAACAATCTTCTGTCTTTAAAATGACTCTTTTTAAAGTTTTCTTATTTCAGATAAAGATATAGTACACAATGTCCAAAAACTATTTAATTTCTTTATCAACTCTTTGAGGTTTAACAACAAAGTGCTACAGCACCTTAATTATTATACAAGACATAAGTAAAGCTTACATATTATTCTTTAAAATACTGTAAAAATACTTAAATACTTAAAGAAAATCTCTTAAAGCTTATCGCATTCCATACTCAGAGTAACTGTTAAATGATTATAAATGTATTTTATTTTTCAATGGAAATGACAGCACATTTTCACAGAGCATGTGATCAATTGTATAAAAGTATTTATAATAAATTATAAACAATGTTGTTTGTTTCTAACTGCACAAAAATAAGATCAATTCCCTAATATTTCAAGATATAAGTGAAATATATTTTAAGACTTTAGAAAAATCATTGGTGCATACTATTTAGAATTTATATGTTACAGGTATTTACTGGAGCAGCAACTTGTTTTTATGCTTTCATCGGATTTGATATAATAGCAACAACTGGTGAAGAAGCAAACAACCCAAAGAAGTCAATACCACTGGCAATTGTTACTAGCTTATTAATTATTTTGATTGCATATGTTACATCATCAATGATGCTAACACTTATTGGTGAGTAGACTGAAAGTTTGGATGCATAACTATAATCTAAAATACTAAAACACATTCATACAGTAATATATTTGTCAAGTGAAAATGTTCTGCTGATAAATTCATATTATATATTATGATAGCTTTTATTAGTACTTTGTGTATCCTTTATAGAAATATTACTCTAAAATTTTTAAGCAATTTGTGTATCCTTTACCTAATAACATTCTCTTTATAAAAATATTATCCTAAAATAATTATTTGAATAATATTATAAAAGGATTTTCCAATATAAATGTTTTACTGCACGATTACAATATGTTGTTTGTTTTTTAATAAACACTGCATGCGAACACACGCACACACACACACACACACACACAAATGGGGAGAGAGTGAGAGAGAATTAAACAGCCATAATAACTACAAAAAATTGGTTCCGATCCATTAATTTTATTTAAGATCTGTATAATTAATGTCATATAAACTTTAATGGAAATAACTTTTTCAAATTAAAACTCCAAGCTGGTTCAGAGTAAAAATTTGAAGTAAACTTCTTATCTAACAATAGCTCCCAACATAAGAAAAATTATTGAGCGGTTAACGACTAAAGATAACAAAAATTTATTTCTAAAAACATTTTTATTACAACAGTTATTTTATAAACAAATTTGTAAAATGCTTTTACTAGTCGACAAGGTGAGGTGCATATTCGAAGTTTACAACTACTGCTGTTTACAGTCTCGTTCCAGTAGTACTAGTAAATTAATCGCGACTTCTACATTGAGATTAAATTGCTGTTTTAAACATTATTGTTTGTGTGTATGGACACAAACGCAGATAGTGTTACATAACATTATATTATTTATTAGGCTTTATTCATATTATTGAATTAATTGATGTTATTTTAATTTCAATGTTTAACAATAAAACATCTGTTTTTTCTTCTGCTTAATTACGACTACTTTTGTATAAATAATGAATATTTTCTTTTGTGCTGTCATTTTGTAATGAGAACAATTGGTTTCTTAGTCATTCTACTTTAAAACACAAGGATGATGAAAATATATGGTTCTAAAAAAAGTACATACAAGTAAATAAAGAATAAATTTCTAAATCGGGCTGGCAAGAGATTTGCATTTTCAATCAACATATTTGAGAAAATTTGACGAATTTTTTATTATATGATGCATGTTGTTAAGTATATATACAAGTTTTATTATTTAGTTACAATATTAGTAGAGCAGGAAGAAAATATTTAACTGTGTATATTTTTGTGTTAGAGAAAATGAAGTAGGAAAAATATATAATAATTATTATTTTGCCTTTCATACATATCTGTACTTATTTGATTTGGACAATGTCTTTTTACAGAACTAAAAATAAATAAAAAAATTGAATTTTGATTTTCGATGTTTTCAATTTACGGCAAACTTTCGCTGAAACCTTAATTTTATTGTTTTGGGAGTTTGGATATCTGTTTTTTTTTTTGTTTTCTGTTCAATCGTTAAATTAAAACTGTTTTTATTTTTATATCAATGCTTCAATGATAGTCTACTGAAAACCTCGGAGTATATAAGTAGATCATAGATCATATTGACAGGAACTGCATAGAAAAAAATATGAAATGGCAAATTTAATAATCTTCAGTACATCAATTTGTGTGAAAAATAATAATGTCCTTTTTGTTATTAGCATCAGTAGTAATAAATAAACAATTTACTACAGTAAACAACAAGACTTATCAACTCAAAAGTATTTTTATCTTAAGCTATATATATACAATCTTGATTCTCAGTAATAATTTAAAAAAAACAAAAAAAAAAAAAACAGGGAGACCTATGTGAGTATGATGAGATGCACTTTTTTTTCTTCTAGCTGACCAGCAATAATTAGTACGTTGCTTTTTGCTGTTGTTGATATTCTAGATCAGATGGTTTATTTCTGAATAATTAGTAATTCTTCATTATCATTTCTGTAATACCATGCTAAAATAAGTTTATAATCATGTCCAAGATCATAAAAGTAAATTAAGATCCAATTAAGAAAAAAATTATATATGGAAAACAAAAATTCACTTGTTTTTTTTTTTACCTTCCTCAAGGCGAACAGATTTTTTTTAATTTTCTGTATCTTGACATATCTTATTTTAAGTGATATGCAATCGAAAACTTAGATACATATTATTCTGTTTCTACAGTGCCGTACGAGCAGGTTGATGCTGATTCAGCATTAGTTGAGATGTTTGGACAAGTTGGTGCTTATAAATGTAAGTATATAGTAGCAGTTGGTGCGCTAGCAGGTTTGACTGTAAGCATGTTTGGCTCCATGTTCCCAATGCCAAGAATTGTTTATGCAATGGCTCAAGATGGCCTTATTTTCAGGTAAGCCTCATTTTGTAAAAGCTGTTAAAAATAACTAAAAACTGTTAATTATATAACATAAATTGTCTTTTTAAGCCTTGCCTTCATTTATATTAATTTTTTTGTGTACATTCCTGAAGTAAAATTAAAAATGTTATACTTCCAAACTTATGAAAGTTTCAATTAAAACATATTTTTACAGATTGAAGATATTTTGTTTTTTCACTCAATCAAATTATTTGGCTGATGCTAACAAGAATGTTGTTATTTCATATTCCAGATCCTGAATTAACAAAGAGTAGGTTTTATCCCACTGAGTTAAACTTCAAGAAGGAAAAGTAAAAATTACCGAACTCAGTCAAGTATATACAGATGTAAAAATCAGATTGTAATTTTCAATATAAATAGTTTAAATTATTTTAGAAAAGTATAATTTTCAAACTTATATATATGTATACATTAAATTTAAAGTGGGATAAAAGTCAGTTTAACTAATAAGAAAACAGTTAATAAAGAGAGTTTAAAAGAGAATAAAACAGAAAATATTTTTTATTATTTCATGCTTAATATACACATCAGATGAAGAGATGCAGAGAGCTGATCTTTATATTTTATGTATTAATGGTAGTATTTAACCACTGAATTACACATTTTTCTAATAAATTCTTTTCTGAATTATAAAATCCACTGAGTTTTTAATTGATAGCTTTAGGCACTTCAGGTATGCTATAAATACAGGTATCATATAAATTTAGGAAAAGATTGATTGAGGTAATCTAACTTGAAAAGTGTAGTGAGGATTTGCTGCTAGATATACTGATGGCAGACATCAATCACAGGTTTGTTTAATAGCTTTGAATAACATCTCAGTATCCTAATATCATGTTCATTTTTGTCTAAGAAATAAGGTTCCAACACTCCTTTATTTATGAATCTATACTAAACATGAACCAAGTACATTAAATTTCTTCTCCTTAATTAAAGAAGAATTTTCATCAGACCAATAATTATAATTATGATGGTTTACAGTTCATTCACAATTTGAAAAAGAATTAGGAAATCCCACATGAATTCATAAAATACAATAGCATCCTTATTAATTTTCCAAAACTGAAGTATAAAATCTTGTTCTTCTTTTTTGTATTAAGTGTTATTATTCTGCATATTAATATAAAATTAGACTGAATAACAAATGAATAGTAATTAAATAAGTTAAATGTTTCCTACTACAAAACCAAATTTCCCCAACTGATACAGAATTTAATCCTGCATTTAGTTCATATTTATATAATTTAGTTCATATTGTTTATAAACGTTTGGTGTTTTTTTGTCTATAGCAGTTAGTGATGAAAATTATTTAAAATATAAGCTTTTGAAATAACAAACCAAGCCAATTTTACAAATACAAGTAAAACATTTTTCATTACTGTAAAATATTTCCAATAGTGACCATCTTCAGTAACTGTTGCTATTGTCCTCCCTCTAGTATCGGCTGATGTTATTTCTGGCAGTTTGCTTAATTAGGTAGTCAAAACCTACTGGGTTGGTATAGCAATAAAAATCAATAGCTGATTTTTGGCAAGGTTATGAGATTCAAATTCTAGTAAAGCTATGTTACTTTTACACAAATTTGAATATGAGACAGTGGATAATGGATGTACTTTGGTGGTTCATTTAACAACACATCTCGGAATGGTTGACCTGAATCTGTAGAAGACTACATTTGATTTATATGCCATACATTTCATTCTTACCTTATTGAGTCATGGGGTTGTTTATTGTTCACAAAGGTGAACAAATCACAACATACATATTAGGAATGGAAAATAAAAAAATTTAAAACTAAAAATATTTAATTAAGACAGCATGACATGTAGTCATGCTAACTACATGTTTAGAATGTAGTTAAGAAGTATGCTGCATTTTTAACATACACAAAGAGGGACCACATCTTTACATACTTGAACATTATGAAAACTGAAACCAAAATAACAGTGATGTAATAAATAAACATACTTAATCAAATCTAATTCATTTTTTGAACAGAAATAAGTGTTTGCATGATGAAAAATTTATTTGTATAATATCATAAATAGTTTTTAATAGCAGTAATAGTTAGTAGTAGTTTTAGTAGCCCTTTAATAGTTTAATAGCACTCAAATAGTATTTAGTAGAAGTTGATCATACATCAATTAATCTCTAATGAAACTAATTTAATCCACCACTTTTCTTTTGCAAAGCAATTAGAGCTTTCTTTCAGCCCAAGATGAAAACCTTAATATAAAAATATTTTAAACAAATTTGTTCATGAAGTCATTCTAAAGTAGATTTTGATAAAAGAAATGAAATATTCATAACTCTTTTTGAAACTTGTTTTAGTCAAATCATTATTTACATTAATATTAGCCAATACCATTTGGTTTTAATCAGCGTATTTTTTCAGGACTCTGGCTCAAGTACTGCCAACGACAGGAACTCCAGTTTTAGCCACATTTAGCTCTGGTTTTGCAGCTGCTATAGCAGCTCTACTTATCAGTTTGGAAGTACTTGTAGAAATGATGTCAATTGGTAAGAGAGTTTATTTTGAATGTATTTCAGATTATACTTATATTTTTGTAATCAGAAGTTAGGAAATTAAATATAACAATAGAAAAAAATTATTGAAAACATAATTATTTTCCAATTATAGTAATGTGTTCTAGTCCTTTTTTTATAAAGGAATTTTTAATTTTTTTTTTTTTTTTTTTATAGGATTCAGAATAGTGCTGTATTTGAGGACATTTAATTTATATAACTTACATTAGAAAGGGGGTAAAATAAAAGAATATTATTTTAACAGAGTTGGAATTAACTTTTCAATTTTAACAAATGCTGATTTAAGAGAAAATAAATGAATAAAAATAATCTTTGCTGAGTGAATAAAATCAAAATTCCAAAGATTTGTAAGTTATAAATGAATTCAGGATGCAATAAAATGTATTATGTCATCTAGTTATATGAATATACTGAGTATGGTACCAATGTTGGATCCATCTGACAGAATAAAATTTCTGCATCTCAGTCTTACAGAGCATTAATGCAATTGTTCTTATTGTCTGTTTATTTTTACTAACAAAATAATTATTTGTTAAACAATTTTATTGAATGTGTACTGTCAACTCTAATTTTTATCAGGAGTTTCAGAACAATAGTGATATTGTAGCTTAAATATTAAAACTGATACTGGAGGTTAAATATTGTAATAGTTTTTGTATAACTTTATAAGCAACTTTTATAAAGTTATACAAAATGTTTTTGCACAACATTAATTAGGACAGTAGCAGTTAATTTCTACTAAGATCTATAAGGTCTACTGGATTAAACTGAGTACCAAAGCTCAGTAGAAAAACCACTTCTAAGCTAGAATTAGTTGAAAATAAAACTCCTGAGCTTAGAACAACAAATGTTGCTAGTTGAGCAAGGTGTTAGTGATTGAGGTTGCCAGGTTTTCAATTAAATTAATATTGTGTGTGTATGTGTGTGCGCATGCACGCACGCTCTTATTCATTCAGTATAGGTAAAGAATTGAGTGTTAAGTATTGTAGCAGTATAGTTTGGTAGTATATATTCTACACTATGGTCAGAGTACTGTCGAAGTTAAAATTATAACCTTTAACAGATAAAACAAAAATTATTTTACAATAATAGAACTGATTCATGAATTGATTTTATGTAGTACGTTATAATTACATTAAAAATATTCTTTCCAAAATAGATAATTTTTTTTTTAATTTGCAGGTACACTTTTGGCATATACACTGGTATCAACCTGTGTTTTAATACTTCGATATCAACCACATTCAACAAATCTTGTTGATCTGTTACCAGAATCACTTCGAACACCCCTCAAAGGATCTCCAACAAAAGAAAATTTATCCAACGGACAGGTAATTGGCATATGAAGTCTTAAAATTACTTATTTATTAAGTTCAGAACTGTTAAAATAATTAGTGAAGCTGTTTAATAATTTGGACATGTCCTTTTATGAAATGTGTTTTTGGAGGTTACGTAATCATCCTCTGAATGATATGTAAAATTATTAAAACCACTCAGTAGCAGTTAAAGCTCCTTTAATTTTTTGTACATTATAACTGTCTAAAATAAATGTGATGAAGTTCTTCTTGCTTATCTGCCTTTCCTCCAGAAGGTTCTGAGTAGGCCTAGTACTTTCACATGATAAAACAAATCATTTTCAACATCATCATTGAAAAATAAGTTTTAATGGACAGCAGCCATTCAGTAATGAATATTTATTTATTCATAAGTTACATGAACAAATAAAAATTATTCTCTGTAAAAATAAAATAAATGTTTGATAATTATTTTACAACCTGTTCTTAAATGCTGCAGAAATATTTAAAAATGCAACACAGAAATATGTTTAATAACTAAATTTTATGACAAAAAAAGATCAAATTTAAATGAAATTTTTTTATAGGTTAGTTATGGAAATCAATTGCATCCTGATCAGTTGAGGACAGCATTGGGTGCAGTTACTCCTCAAGTTCAACATCCCACACCAGCTGCTCCAACAATGCAGCAAACTCTGTCACACCAACAGCAACAGCAACGAATCATGGTGCGCAGGGTAACACGCAGGTAAATTAAAATATGAAGTATTATGTAATGTGTAAAATAATTGATTATAAGTAAAATTTATTTTAGAGGTATTAATTAATTTTGCCTATTAGCCACAGCCATGCAAAGAAGGCCCTTACATCTGGCCTCAAAGTTCGTGTGTGTGCTATCATGAAGTTGCAATTAATTGGGGACAATAACAAGAAGGACATTGCTGCTGGTTGCCTACAGCTTCAGGGTTCTAAGATGGATGAGGATGGAGCTTGAGGGGCATAATCGACTTTTTAGAAGTTAATTCACCAGGCACCAAGCACAGTAGACCCGCACAGTTCTACAGCTCGCTTCTGTCTGTCCCAAGGTAAGAGAAGAAGAGATGTCGCAAATTTCTTTGAGGTTCATGCAAAACAACAGCAGAACCTCAGTGAGGTGAATCCAGCATTTTCACTAAGAGGTAGTGAGGAGAGATGAAGGTCTAAGCCCACTCTGTCTTAGTGACACTGACTATGACCCTCTGAACAAGAAGGTCTCCAGTGAGAGACAGAAGATGGATGCATGGTGGGTGAGTGAACTTCACAGGAGGTCATCGCCTCCATATTGGACAAACCAATAGACTATGCTGCCTCCTTTGCATGGCTGGAGTACACCAAATTGTTTGCTGAGACTGAAGCATTTGCATTCACAATTCAGGAATCGATAATCAGCACACTCAATTACTGGAAGCTCATAGTTAAGGACCCTACCGTGCTTGTGGACAAGTGCTGATTATGTAGGAGTACGAGTGAAATCATGGAACACATGATTACTGGCCCTGAAGGAGTATAGGTCCTGCCACAATAATATGGCTCACATCCTCCACCAAAGATTGGTCCTGGACCTGGGACTTCTTGATGTGTCCGTCCCTTATTACAGGTATGCTCCTCTGACCATGTTGGAGAATGATTGGTACAAGATCTATTATGAGTGTACAGTTCTCACGGTTAAGCTAGTGGCCCACAACCATTCACATATTGTTATGACCAAAAAATAGGAAAACATCACCTGGATCATCGACATGACTTGTAACATCCAGAAGAAGCATGCCAAGAAATTACCATACAGGGATTTTACAGATCAGGTCAGAAAGGTCTGGGCCCAGGAAGAAGTTATAACAGTAACCATCATCATTAGCACACTAGGAGAGATTCTGCACTCGCTTCACAGGTCGCTCAAGACTACTGGTGTTCAACCTTGCCTGTTCCTGCTAATACAGAAAGTTTAGACATACACGCATTGATGAGGAAATATATGTTCCAAACTTGGTAGATGATGACCCTGGGGTTCCAATGTGTGCCATGATGCAGTTGTCACATATGTCTGGGAATTATGAACCTGTATAATACGTAAATTTTGTCAACTACGCAATTATTTCAACTCTATGGCTTGCTTCTTTGAGGCTGGATGTGAATAAGGATTTATTACCTGGTATAATAGTAATATTAATAATATTTTTATTTATCTGAACCTGTAGAGAAATTTTGAATTCTGCTATATTGCTATCTAACTGTCTTATTTATAATTCATTCTGTATTTAATATAACTGTGAAAGATTTATTTAACTTAAAATTAATCAGCTCCTATTGAAATGGTTGTTGATTTTAAGGATATAATACAGAAATTGAATGATATTGGAATTAGCTTATAAATTAAAATTCAAAATATTTGTAAGATAGCCAATTTATCTTGGTCAATTTAATATAAGTATTAAAAAAATGATAGTGTTGAGTTTAATTACAAAAAAATTATTTGATGTCAGTTCAAAAACTGTCATAAATTTGTGAAAGTTCAGATAGAGAAAAACTATAATTAAGGATTTGACTATTTAATATTAAATAATATTAAATATATAGATATTTAATATCTATTTTGAATATTGCAGAGATATTTAGTAAGGTATTGAATTTCTAGAAGGAACTTTGAAAAATAACAACTGTTCAAACAATGATCAAATTATACGAATCTGTCATTGCAAATTTGTTCTGGTTAAATTTGTTTCATAAAACATAATGGAAATTTTAAAACGGCTAATAACCTCAAAGGCATACTCATTAGTTATCTTTTAATTGTCCATATGAAGTGAGGCAAATGAGGAAATAGTTAATATTTTATATGTACCAGTATAAAGTGAAGAACATGGAGTGTAAAACAAGATACAATAAATTGATTAATGGTAAACCTTATACATTGAATATATATTACAGGTATTACATTATACTGTGATGATATAATTGTTGGATCCTTTTCATTATCTGAGGTTGAAGAAGTAAACAGAAAGAGGGATTTTTAAACTGGAAATGAAGTTGCTAAACAACCATTAAGAAAAATTTACAAAAAGAACAGACTGGTTAAAAAGAGATTCAATTTTAGTGTGGTTGTAGAAAAATATTTGAATTCAAGCTGTAATCTGAAAAAAGAGAAAGGTGAGGTCAAATCCTAGATAGCAATCAGGAGTTGGAAATATATCTGTGGTCTATGTCTCAAATCAATTTATTCAATACATAAAATACATACATATATTCTTATTATTAATGAGCAATTAAAATTTTAATGTTTTATTTTGTAAGGCTTTATTTAATTTAAATCTTAGTAATGACATGTATAAATTGTTTTATAAAGCAGATCTATTTATTTTTTGTGGAAATGAGGTTATACTTGCTGTATGGAAATATCCAAAATTTTCTGGGAAAATTATGATTATTCTGCTTGGATACTGAATATGAACCGCACTTTGGTAGACACTGCAGGGGTATAATTATTGTTTTATTTACTAGAGATATTTTAAAAAATACATTTATGATAAAAAAGGAGTCTAAGCCTTGTGCTTAGTATTAATGAAAAATAATATTCCTAATGTTATTTTAGGAGTCTGTTTATGTGTCAGCTTATGTTCGTTTACATATGAAGCATTTCAAAACATAGGTTTATCAAATACTTAGATTACTTCAATATATTTACTTACTAATAAATGAAAGTTTATTTACAGAAAGAACTTCTTGAAAGAAAGGTGTACTTAAAATGATGTCAGTTATAGTACAAGGTCACATTGCATTTCTCAGTGAGAATGAACTTTATATACAATTGTAACTGTAATTAATAAAAAAAAAGTATTATTGTTTTGATTACATAGAATTTGTATTTATCTACAATAATTATTTCCAGTTCTCCAGATTCAGATGATACATTTCCTGGAGAAGAGCCAGATGATGAATTTTCAATGCGTGATGATCAATTTCTAGTAGCTGATCGTAGTGAAAATAAGTTTTATGGTACAGTTCATGGAGGTTCAGGTACAACAGGACCTTCACTTGGAGCAATTGGGCGCCGTCTTCAGGTATTATTAATATTGTAATTCTATTTTCTCTACTAAAAAATTATTTTTACTTCCTTGTACAAAGTAAAGGAAGTATTGTGATCACGAAAAATTTCAGATTCCAGATTTCAATGAAAATATCCATTTTGTCCATCCCTGAATTCATTTTGACTAGTTTCGGTGTGACATCTGTACGTATGTATTTCGCATAACTCAAAAACGATTAGGATGTAGGATGTTGACATTTTGGATTTAGGACTGTTGTAACATAGTTGTGCACCTTCCCTTTTAATTGCAGTCAGCTGGACCAAAAGTGTCCATAAAACCCAAAATTACAAAAAATTGGATTTTGGACTTTATCTTAACTGCAGTAGTAGCCCTCATTAAGAGCTTTTCAACGATATATCAAAGTGGTACTTATTTTCATTGGTTCCAAAGTGAGTTTATAGCCAAATAAAATTTTAATTAATGAAATATTTGGATCTTAGGAGAAGGCACCTCGGTTTGAAACAGACTTCATCTCCTTTTTTTTAAACTTTTTATTTTATTTTAAATGTATTGATTTATCATATTCAGCCAGAATGATATTTTTTTTTTTACATATGCTATCTTACAAATAATTCAATAATAATAAAAAAAAAAATGGAAAAATATCAGAAGTTTTTAAAGAAATAAAATTTTATGTAATTTTTATTTTAAAAAAATGTGTAACTGTATTTTAATAGGAGTATAAGGAAGTCATGTGGTGTCCACATCAGATTTTTTTTATAGTATTTTATTTCACGAGTCCTCTGTAAGAATTGCTACTAAATATATTGTACAAGATTATAGATCAGTATAAACCAAATTTTCATCTTAAAGCTTTGTATTTGTATTATATGAATATCTTTTATTTCAAACAAACTTAACAATATTATTTAATAAAAAAAAAATAAATAAAATTTCATAAATATAGACAAGGAAGTATTTACCGACTCATTCTTCTGAACACCAACTAACATGAATCTTTAAACTGCCATAAAACAAGCAAACATTTTCTGAATCTAAAAACCTTTTATGTGTACCAGTAAAAGAACCTCCACTACCATTAATTATCTCATATTTTAAATGTAATTAGGAATATTATCCCATATTTTAAATATGATAGATATGTAATACAAAGACTATTGTGCTTATAATAATGATAGAATTAAAATTTAAATGATGTAAAATTGAAGTACCCAATTTTATAATAAAGTAATTGATGAGTTTGCTTTAAATAGTAAACCCAGAAAATTAGCAGTTTTGATAACTTTGAAACTAGCTACTGATGCAAAATTTGGATTATTTTACATAAGATAAACTGTTTTAATTTTATCTCAAATAAGAAGATAGATTTGAAATCTATGCTGAAGTTTTTGTTTATCACATGTCATAACTTAGCAACTCCTGTTATGAGCAAAAAAGGTTAAATTAAAACTGTAAGTAAAGAAAAATATTAAAGAGATATTTGAATCTTATGAAAGTTCATAATGAAAATGTGCGGCTAGGATCAGAGTAGATTCCATCAGGTTTTGTTACCCTCACCTTCTGCTTCCTCCCCTTTAAAAAGATCCAAGTCAAGTAGTCCCTCTTCCTTTGACTCCATATAATGAGTGATGAATAACTTCTTACGCTCAACAGGTAAAACATTGCAAAGGTCTGAATTGAAGAGTCAGTTGATCTTTTATTGGGTAGTGCTGATGAAAGATAGTATGTACAATCTATTGTCTAGTGATCTATTGTTATATAGGATGCTTGAGAAGGGTTGAAAGACATTTTATTTATCCAATTTTTAAGTAGAAATGTATGAAATAACAAAAAAAGTATATCAGTAAAACAAGATTTAGGAATCTAATTAATATTAATTAATTATCTAATTATTATTTAATAATTAGATTACATTACTATGTATGCAATTTATTACTTTTAATTATCAAATGTATTTAATTCTACAAATAATGTATTCCAAAATTTCAGACAATTAATTAATTAATTTTATCTGATACATAACTGAAAATTATAAAAAGTAATAAATATAAAAGTGCAAAAAAGTGAATAAATAATGATTGAAAAAATTGAAAGGTTAAAAGTAAGATTGCAGAAGATAAATCAGACTTTTGCATTAATTAAAACTAATAACTAATTTATACACCTGAGGGAACTCTGAAGATAAATTTGGTCATAAAAGAAATTTCATTATACTTAATCTAATTGCCTGAGTACAAAACACATCATATGAACATTTATATAATAATAAAATACTTGTTCTAAATGATAAAAGAGTAATAAGTTCTGTTTTTTATTATGATGTCAATGTAAAAAAAAAAATGTATTTATCTGTAAAATATAAGTACAGGTAATTGATATTAACTCATTTCAGGTTAGATTTTGAATTTCTATAACTTTTAAATCATTTATGGATCAGTACTTACAATTTTGAAAAATTTCAACATCCTATGGCTAATTGCTGTTGAGTTATGCAAGATACAGACATACGCACATACATACATACAGACGTCACACCAAAACTAGTCAAAATGGATTCAGGGATGGTAAAAATGGATATTTTCACTGAAATATGGAAATGGAAATTTTTCCATTTTTTTTATTTATTTTTGTTGACTTAAAAGTATTAAAAATAATACCACAACCTACTCCTTACATTAATATTTACATTATTGATAATTATGAAGTCGAATATAAGTTATTATTTTGTGGTACTGTACCCTTTACAATATTATGACTGTTATACCTGTATATGCCTATATATCAATTATCTACATATTTGTTTGTCTATATCCACAGTATGTCTGTAATCAAAGATTCTACTATAAATTTTAATAGTATTAATTACTTGAAAAAGGACATCTTTACATGTTGTTTCAAAAACTTTCTCTTTACTTGATGTAAAGAGTTATATTGAAGTTGCAAAGAGAGAAAATTGTAAAGAGACAAGTTGTATTAGAGTTGTAAAGAGTTGTACTTTAAGTATTTTTTTTATTTTTTATGAATTAATTATTTGATATATTTTTTAAGGATTTCCTGTGTAATTCTCTGACTCATTCTAAATCTGAAGACTATTTTTAAGTGAAATATAATATGTATTTTAATTCATTAACAATGGTATTTCAAAAAATAATTTTGGTATTTACATATAGCCCGTCGATCATAACCATAATTATCCCTTAACTTTGAAAATACTTCAACGTTACTGAACCATTAACATATTTTACATATTAAAAATATAAGCAGTATTACTTATAAAAATAAATTAAGCAAAATTAACCTATGCTTGCTTTACTTGACTAATTAACAGTAATGTTTTGATTACTGAAATAATAAATAATTGTAATAATTACTGAATTCATTATTTAAATACTCAAAACATTACTGTGTTAATTAGTCAAGGTTAGCAAGCAAAAGAAGCGTAGGTTAAGTTTGGTTAAATTATATTTATTAAATGAATAAATATAAATAGTAAATATAAATGAATATAAAAATGGTAATATAATGGTTATATTGGGTGATATTAACAATAATCTAAAATTTTGCTGTTTATAATTATAGACTTTTTTTTTTGTTTAACCTTCGGGACTACCATTAGGTATTGCTTCAGAGGATGAGATGGATGACAATGCAGCGTGTGAAAATGCCATACCTGACTGGGATTTGAATCTGAGACCTCTGTATGAAAGACCGAAACACTACCACTTGCACCACGGAGGCCAACATATAATTATAGATATAAATTAACCAAACTTAACGTACGCTCGCTCGCTAACCTCGACTAATTAACAACAATGTTTTGATTACTTAAATAATAACAATAATTACTAAATTTATTTATTCTTTATTTTTCCTGTGTAGCATTCAGGAATCACCATCAGGTATTACTTCAGAGGATGAATGAGGACAATATGTATGAGTGGAAGTGAAGTGTAGTCTTGTACAGTCTGAGGTCGACCATTTCTGAGATGTGTAGTTAATTGAAACTCAACCACCAAAGAACACCGGTATTCATGATCTAGTTCATTCAAAGAATTCATTATTTAAATACACAAAACATTGCTGTGTTAATTAGTCATGCTTAGCGAGCAAAGGTTAAATTGTATGTACAAAATAAATTGTTATGAAATGGTAATATAATGGTGATATCAGATGATATTAACAATAGTCCAATATTTGCAATTTATTGGTCGATGGGCTAATATGCAAGTACTATAATTTTTAAAGAATGATTAAAACCACTAAAATTTAACTTGCACTCTTGCAAAAGCTTTATTGTTTGGAAAACAATACTTCATTCAGTCAACTAAAATAATTCTTGGGTGTGACATAAAATGTAGCATTTTCATTTTCAGTGCATTTTTCATGCAATTATTATGAAAATTATTATTATATTTAATAAGTATACATGAAATTTTAATCTTTATTTTAATTTATTAAAATGAAATAAGTATTAATATATTAATAATTTTAAATATTATTTATTTTATTTTATTGCAGGCGGTTACGTATTTATGCCCTGCAATATTTCCATGGGTTGATTCAGGCCCAGCAACTGAAGACTCAGGAATGTTTGTTATGAAGATGGTTGGAATATTGTACATACTAATATTAATATTTGATTTAATAATCGTTTTTGGTATGGGATCTGACTCATCAATTGTAACATTCCTGTTTTTCTTCTTCCTCATTTGCATTATTGCTCTTCTATTAGTTATATCTAGGAAACCTCAAAACAGGTAAAATATATTATTTATGAAATATCTATTCAAGTTTCATTAAAATTAAAGTTATTTAGATGTGTGTGTATGTGTAAGCATGTGAAATTAAGTTCATATTTACCCATTTTCAAGCAAGAAAATAAATTGCCTATTAGTTTTACAAAATGTAGTTCAGCTGGCAGACAATCATTAGCAGGAAAAATGTTAGATTGTGACTAATGCATCTTGACTTAATTTAATTTTCCATATTCTGACCATATTATCTGACTAGGATTATAATAATAATAATGAAATTACAAATAAATGTCTTTAGAATCTATTACTTGATTTTTTTTGTTTGTATTTGTGGTTAATTTTACTTGGGCTAACAGAAAGGACTACAACATCTGATCTACTGAAATAGAATTTTTAGTATTTTAAAAGCTATAATATAAAAACTAAAATATTTTGGTAAAATCCGTAAGTGATTTTATTTTTTAGGCAAACAATCAAACAGCTATTAGCTAGAAAAATTCCTTCAAAATATGTTGCATCTACGACAAAAAAATTAGTCAAAGATATTAGAAAATCACAAAATTATTAGATAATTTTGTGTAAAAAATCAAAAAGAGATAATTATAAAACTAAACAAAGCAACTTTTAATTTTAGTATTATGGTCTTGGACTTGTTTATTACATGTATATTTTATTTTGTTAGAAAATACTTTTGAAAATAGTATCATACAAACATAAAAATTACAATAAAAAGGGAAAGAAAGAGAATAATCAAATTAAAATTAGTATAAAAATCAATCACTCAAAAATAACTTTAAATAGCACTATAACAGATTTGAAGTTAATAAAATTTATAATAAAAATTGTTTAATTTGTCCTGCCTGATTATGTAATCATCACTTTTACAATCATAAAAGTTGAAGTTAAAAGTATTGTAGTTTAATTTTCAGTAGAAACAGAATTTCTAAAATAGGGTATCAGGGAGTCTTTAAATTGCTTAATGATAAAGATATCTTATTGAATAAATTTTATAATGGGTATTTTATGATTTTGGATTTTTAAGTTAAATCAAATAGCTACAGAGAATCTGCATTGTGGATTAAAAATACCTGCAGTTCTTGATTAGATTACAAATTATGATTTCTGGCATTTTTTTGTTAAAGACAACATTTCTAAATTATTTAACTGAGGATCAGCCTAATGACTAATATGAGGAGCACTCAAAACGTTGTCTACCTAGGGATATTGTGAGTTATGTATTGAGATCTGATTGATACCTATGTGTAGTTCATAATATGTGTGTGCTATGACCTAACTGTGATTGAATTTCTTCCATACTTGTCTATGCAGTAGTCCTCTAAAGTTAATAACCTGGTTATGGCAATGGATTTGCAGAAATTAGAGCATCAATTAGCCATAAAGTTTCTCACCAAAGAACAGAAATGTCCAAAGGACACCCATAATAGGATGGTGATAATGTGCCTTCACAATACCAAATGAAATTCTGGTCCAAACAATTTAATTGAGGCAGGGAATCCATCGAAGATAATCCCCAGCAGAAGACCTGTGGAAGCGACCACACCCGATATCTGCCAGAAAGTGGACAGATTGCTTATAGAAGACAAGCATGTTAGGGTTGCAATACTTGCTAAAAAATGTGGGATGTCCAAAGAAACCATTATAATAATTCTTCATTACACAGGATAATTCATTACATCATTTACACATGATAAAAGTCAGTTCCCAATGGGTCCCATGAAACCTCACACCACATCAGAAGCAATGTCATGCGCAATTAGTGCAAAGAACTTGCAGCTGTGTGAAAGGAATCTTATGGATTTTTTCAGCAGGTTGGTGACTCATGATGAAACATGGGTTCATTACTGGGATCTTGAGACCAACCAAGAGTCCATGCAGTGCAAACACAAAGGATCCCCAACAACCAAAAAATTCAAGACCCAGCCATTGGCTGGGAAGATCATGGCCACAAATTTTTGAGAAAGTGAGGGAATTTTGTTGATTGAATAGATGGAGCACAAGCAGATCATCACTGGTAATGTCTATGCTGAGTATCTTAAGAAGCTATGGGCAGCGATAAAGGAAAAATGGTGAGGGAAGCTAATCAAAGGTGTCTTACTTTTGTATGACAATGCTTCACTCCAGTCATCACACATTGCAAAACAAACTTTGAGGAGTGTGTATTTCAAGAACTTTCTCACCCTCGCTACAGTCTGGACCTGGCTCCCAGTGATTTTTTCCTATTCAGAAACCTCAAGAAAAATCTTCGAGGTAAACGTTTTTACAACAATGATAAATTGAAAGCAGCTGTTCTCTAAATAAAAATAAAATAATAATATAAATATTCAAAACTGAATATTTCTCTATATTTGGTTTTGAATACTTAGGAGAAAGGCTGCAATCAGGTTGGATCCTGACATCACCAGTCCCAATAATTTCAAATCGAGAAGCCTTGAAGGTGATTTAGTTGTTGGTGAATAATTGTTCTAGATTTATAGTATCACTGGTAAATTCATTACAGTCTCAAAATTTCACATTATTTTGAGACTGTATTTTGAGACACATAATTTCATATAATTTTATTTATTATTATTCTAATATTCCTCTGATTTACATGATGTATAAATGTTTCCATTACTGTTAAGTAAAAATTTTATGATGTGTATTGAAAGATAAAACAGGTATGTATTCCCTGTTTTTATGTACACCACAATGCTTTAAACTAACTTCTAGAAATGTTGTGAACATTTTGTACAGCTCAGTCAAAGTGCATTGAATTACAAAGATATTACTTTTGAACACCCTCAACGGAGGTATATATAAATTTATATATAATTGTATACACTTATATGATCGATTACTGTGACAAAATAATGCTTGGCTTAAAAAAATGACTTTCTTATTATATGACATTGTACTTCCATTAGATCTAATTGACTTCCAGAAGATATTATTGCAACTATTATACAACAATTGTTCATCACTGTGTGGGCTATCTGTAATATCACTGATGAAAGAAAACATAATAGTTCCAAAATATCTTCTGTAAACACAATTCTATGTATTTAGAAAGTGATTTGTTCTTTTTAACTGGTTTTTTAATACATTCATATATGAACATAATTATCACTTGCACAATATCTGATGCTATTTAAATCTGATTCTGGTGTTATATTACTTACAAATAACGCCATTTCTATACGTACTGATTTGTTTATACGTCAATTTAAAAATTAAGTACTGTTTTATATATAAAGAGTGGAGCAGAGAACATGCATGTTTTTCACTACTGAATAACATTGGTTGTTTTAATTATAGAAAAAAAAGGTTTGCATTAAATAATAATATCTTTATTGCATTTTTGAAATCAACATACCTTAATTAGGTTTGGAAAATAATGCCAATAAGATGGAAATTTTGAGGTCTTGATTGTGTGTGGCTTGTTCCTGTACACTCTTCAGGTAGCCCCACCAAAAGAAGTTACAAATCGATAGATCTGGAGAGTGTGGGAGCCAAAAAAGTCACCAAATCGTGAAATGACATATCCAGGAAACATTTTTCAAACCACTTCAATCAATGCTCTCACTGTGTGAGCTGTGGAACCACCCTGTTGGAACCACATTTCTCTCATGTTCATCTGATGCCTTTCCAGTTCTGGATGCAGGATGTTGTTTAACATGTCGATATAGTGTGCTGATATCATTGTAACTGCGATTCACCCTTTTCAAAAAAGTAAGGACCAACAATCCCTGTCTTGGAGACACCCGCACCACACTATAACTTTTGAGCTGTGGAGAGGTTTTTGGTGTACTTCACCCCCAGTACCAACAGTTTTATACATTAACATAGTCATCCAGATGGAAATGAGCTTTGTCACTCATCATTATTAGGTTGTTTGCATCTTCCGTAAGAACAGTGTTCATTATGCCACAAAATTCCTGTTGCCTAGCGGACTGTTTCAGACTAGCAAGAACTGCTCTTCTTACTATGTCTACGTTTTCCAGAGTTCGGACTGAACAAGGAAGGCCAGGTGGTTTTTTCTTCATCACAGATCCAGTACTTCTAAATGCCTCAACCCATCGGAGTATGGCGTTTTGATCTGGAACTGCACCTTGATGTTCAACATTAAAATTTCAACAGAAAAAACAATGAACCATGACCGCATCATTGTTTCTAATAAACTGCTCGACAACAAAGACACAATTTTCTATGCTCCAACATTCCATAACGACTGAAACTGCATAGTCTGAGCTGTCTGTTAGAGGTCACGGAAGGTCAATAATCCCACTCGCAGCTGAATACTAGTAGTTTAAATAATATGTTTCCTCTGCTCCACTCTGTACCATACTACTCAAAATAAAAATATAACTTCTGCATTAATGGTAATTTATATAAATAGTGTGAACAATACTTATTTTCTATTTATGAAAATATTATTTATATTATTATTTGTTTTAGAAAAACTCTTATGTTTATGACTCCTGGTATTCCATTTGTTCCTGCGATAGCAGTAATGGTTAACATATATCTAATATTTAAACTATCAATATTAACACTTGTTAGATTCACAATCTGGATGACTATTGGTAAGTAATATAATATATATATTTATTTAGTTATTAATATATGCTATATACATAAACATTAATTTTTAATGTAAATCATGCATTGCATTATTGTATTTTTTTTTATCATTATTAATAAATGAACCATCTAATATACGAGTATATACAGTATGAACTCGTAATACAGTATTAAGAAAGAAACTCACCAAGAGACATCTTAGCACATTTTCTTTTTGAATTTCTATTAGTTTACATACATATTCATAATATTGCAGTAATTATTAAGTATTGAATATTAACAAAAAAGTAATACAATTTGAATGTTGTAACAAGTACATATTCATTAAAAATTTAATGGTCCATTTTTTATGTTTTAAAATTTTTAATTATAAAATTTTCCTATTTTTCTAATCTTTTATCTTTATTGTTATTACCCTCAAGTATAGTTGTTAATTATCTCATGTATTTGTAAATTATTTTCTGTATATATTTTTGTGCTTATTACATGTTGTTTGTTGTGTTGCATTAGATAATTTTTTGAATTTAAAATTTTGTGTGCATTAATGTTTGGGAAAATGTTACTTAAATATGTCAACAACGGAAAAATTGTTTGAAAACTAATAACTGATTCTTATAGATTTTTCTGTGCTGGTTTCAGGAAAAATAATTAAAAAGTTCCATCAGGTACCATTTTTTTACTAAATCAGTTTTTTTAGTATTCTCATAATTGATAATCAATGTATTTTATTTATAAAACATTGAATAAAAAATTAGGCAGTGTTAATTTTTTTGATACTTTATTATGGTTATATGGAATGAATACAAATAGTTTTCATAATTTTGGTTTGATACAGTAAGATGAGTGACTAATAAGATGATGTATTATGATTAATTAGATTGACTTCATTAGTCATTTTTGTCAAACTATTAGCTAAGGTGATGACTCACTCTTTCCTACTCCCTTTCATTCTACTGAAATAAGAATAAATCAGTTGCATTTAAAACATTGTGTTGAAAGGTTTTACTAGTGTTTAATAGTTTTCTAAACCTTCTATAGTGTTTTAGTTTTCTTTCATTTTTTGAAGTAATTTTATTTGTGCTGTCCTTGTGTTTTTGTATTTCAAAATGGCTTCAAGAGATTGTGTTAATTCAGCTAATAATTTTTATTACATGTGTGAGGAGTTTGGGGAGAAGAAACAGGAAAGAAATATATCAAACTTTGTTCAAAAAGTGTTCTATGCCTATTTTGGGATAAGACTTGGTGACCAAGATAAAACATGGGCCTCTCGTACAATTTGTTCTACTTGTGTGAAAGAGCTACACAAATGGACAGAAGATAAGAAAAAGTCTTTTCGATTTGGAGTATCAATGATCTGGAGAGACCCACAAAACCACAGTGATCATCACTGTGCAATTCTTGTAATGTGCAAGGTTCCAGTCTAAAGAACAAGATAGAAATTGTGTATTCAAACTGTAATTCAGCAATACACACTATGCCTCACACTATGCGTCAGTTCGTCGGTGTATGCCAAAGTGTCATGGATAACGATGAGTTGAAAATCGTGTTCGTGAAAAATGTTTCTGAAGACAAAAAGCCCTGTTTTGTGGACGAGTAAGATATTTCTTATGTTTCCACGGAACAGATTGTAGAGACACTTTCTACGCCCAGCATTATTTCAAAAGGAGATCGCGTGTTTTAGAAATTCAAAAAACCAATAGATGTGTTTTGAAGTACCAACATATTATCTTTTTTTGTAGATTATATTGTGAAATTTTTGTTATTTAATGTTGTATAGTTTTTTCATTTGTCAGAAAAATGTTTTCAAAAAACTTATGTCAATGTATTTTGAAGCTTAGTATGTATGTTAATTTAGTTAAATATTGCGTTCTATTTTATTATATTGATTTTTTTTTTATAGAAATATTGTTTCTCTGGCCTTTTTTTTTAACTGAAACTTTTATTTAAATTTCATTATTATTACAAAATATATTGTAATGCCATAATTATTTCTATTTCCATAAAAAAGACTGATCAAGTATTGTGAAATTTGTTGATCGCAATGCCTTTTTTTCTTTTTGAATTTTGTATTTGATATATCATAAGTTATTGATTTTGAATGATAAATATTATTTCCTAAGATATGTATATATTATATGACATTGTATTTAAGTGTGTATTATGAAAAATAATTCCATAAATTAGCTTACGATACCTTGTGATCGAAATACTTTATTTTACCGACCGTTTTAAAAATGTTCGCTGATTTGTCTTAGTTTAGCAATTGGTCTTAGTTAATGATGTGATCATATATAGTTTATATTAACTATTTTCTCCAACTTCCACATCTTATCGTCAGTCCTGTAACACGAATGTCAGATCAATAGCGTTACGTCAGTTCGGTAACTCGTCTCAAACTGCAATTTATTGTTAAAGTAATAATAATTAATCTGCAGTTAAATCATGAAATTAATCTCACTTGAATACGGTTTTTGAAAATCAATCAAATTTTATTTAAAATCGGTGCTCTCGCTCTGAATTTTTCGAATGTATTTTTATTTAATATCTCACAAAATGATAAAAGTAAAACTTTTTGTTATTTAATAAAAACAATGGTATAAAAAAAAATATTTTTAATGTTTTATATAAAATTAATAATTTAATTATACATAATAATTGTTTTTTCTATTTACCATATTTTCCTTAATTTATTATTTCACAAAAATTGTTACCGAAATTACGCATTTTGTATACTCCATAACGAGAGATTGACTATAAAAATGCCAAAAATAATTTTTTAGTTCTGCTATTGTAGTATCTGATTTTATTGTAATTTCTATAATTATTAATTATTTTTAAAATAAATAAATTATATTTTGATTTTTTAATATTTTGTTTTTATTATCCCTCTATATGAAAAAGACCCTTAAATAAAAAGAGTAGAGATGTGATATATAATTTTAAAGAGCATTGAAAAACAAACATTCCGGCTATGAGAACTCTAACCAAAATGGTGGCCTTTAACATTTTTCATAACTAGTTTCAAAAGTGATACCTACTGTACATCCCAAGTAGTGGTTTCATACCAAAACGTATACTGTTTTGAAGTAAGAACAGTTGCTAAATTTTATCTTTTAATGCTTCACTATTGAGCAATTATTTAAGAACTGTAACCACTTTTGAAACTAGCTCTGAAAAATATTAAATATTGTGTTTGCTCTATTAAAAATTAAATATTAACCCACCATTTGGGTTACAATTATTGTAGCTTGAAGTATAAGTCAATTTTTTTTTCAATGCCCTTTAAAAGGACTTGTTCTACCCTTTCAATTTAAAATATTTGAGTTTCCCCTTGGGTGCTATTTTGATGGCATGTCAGGATTAAGTTCTCTGAAATATAAGAGATATTTATTAAGTTTTCTCCAATATTAATGGCATTCACTGCACAATCAGTCCTTGTGATGAACAAATAAAGTGTAACTTGTAGAGATATGTTACTTAGTTTTTAGTGTATCTGGAATGATGATTTGCAATTGTATATTCAGTTTAGCTAAAACTTCATCAGGTTTAAATCATTTTCCTTTGTGTAGCTGACACTGGGTGATTACTTGTTTTAATAATGGCTAGTCATATTTTGGAGGTGAATTTTATTTATATCAGGTAGAAAATTACCATGGCAGTTATGCACTAGCAGATGGTCTGAAATGCTATTGTTTGTTATTACAGGTCTTTTGGTTTATTTCTACTATGGTATAAAACATAGTTCGCTTGAAGAAGATGATGCACAAAATATTGAATTGTCAGTTACCAGAGACATAAGTGATTCACATCAATCTGCTGCAGCTAGTACCAAAACACATCATCCTCCTCAATCGGAAACGGCTCATGATAATTACATGTCATCAACAGGTTGGGATGACAGCTATCAACCTCAGTCAACAGGATATGTACAACCACAACCCCCACAAAATCAGTCTAATTCAACAACTGATCAATCAGGAAATCCACTTTTTGTTTCTCCAGCACAATTTCCTTCATGGGATGACTAATAGATGAAATTATACATAATTCCCCTTCCATAATATTTATATATATATATATATATACCTCTAGATAATTAGCATTTTAATAAATCATATTTATTATTAACTTAAAGGTTATGTAGATAACAAAAACAGTTCATTCTTTAAATGCCATACTCTCTTAGATAAAATTCACTTTTTGTCATTACACACAAGATTTCTTGTTTATTCTTTTAATAAAATTTCATTTATTAAAATGTATTATTTA
Source organism: Lycorma delicatula (assembly GCF_047948215.1). Lineage (NCBI taxonomy): Eukaryota > Metazoa > Arthropoda > Insecta > Hemiptera > Fulgoridae > Lycorma > Lycorma delicatula. The sequence goes on from NC_134456.1 coordinate 58,618,913, forward strand.
AAAACATTTTTCGGCAATAACACAAATATAATAATATTGTTAATCTTTTTTTTTTTTATTAAATAATATGATCTCTTCCATATATAAATTATTACAATGATTATTTTTATACTTTTTTATAAATATTAATAAGTTATCAGTAATAATATTTAGCTATATTCACAACACACATAATGTTTTCTTTTCCATTTAGTAATTTGAGACTGTAGTGCCACAAAACATTTCTCAAAGGCAGAATTTACCTTTTACATATAGATGATCCTGTTTCATATCCTCAAAAATGGCATTGAAAAATAAATGTTGCTGTAACTTACTTCCTGTAAAATAGCTTAAGGGGAGCAATAAGGACCTACAATTCCCATGTTAAATTAAGCAAATTTACGTACATTTTTCTCAGAAACCATTACAGCTGTGATGCTGAAATTTTGCCAACCTTATATGTGCAATTATGAGTAACTGGTAGTAAAATCAATAAAATGTATTAAAAATTTCCATTCCTGGAATTTTTTTACGAAAGTACTTAAAAAAATCTTCTTTTTTTTTCAATTTTCATAAATTATAAAACCTGTTGTACGAAAGCTAAAAATATAATTTTACTATCACAGCTGGAGAAGAGAGTAATTAATGTTACCTGAAGAATTCAGGTCTCTGTCTATAGTAGTTTTGGAGAAAAGTGTACCTTTATCTAAAAAAAAAAATAATTTTTTGGAAAACAAGCAACACCGTTCAAAAAATACATTTTAAGAGTAACTTATATTTTTAAAATACTACTGCACTATAGCTGGCTCTTTTACTGCTTCATACTCATCTTTTATTGCTTTTCTTTTCAATCTTCTTGCTGTCCTAGCTTCTCTGGTCATATTTTGAGCTGCTTTATCTTTCTTTCTTTGTCTCTGCAACAACCGTGTGTTACTTCAGAGGATGAATGTGGATGATATGTATGAATGTAAATGAAGTATAGTCTTATATAGGCTCAGGTTAACCATTCCTGATATTTGTGATTAATTGAAACCTAACCAACAAAGAACAAGACAAGATATAGTATTCAACAACAAGATCTAGAATTCAAATCTGTATAAAGTAACTGCTTTATCTACTTTTCTCAAATGCCACTCAGTATATTTCTTGTAGCACAAGAACTGACTTTCTACACAATTTGAGGTCTAATCTTTTGTAACTGTCTAATTTAGAACTGAAACCATAATTGAAAGATAGCTCTGAATAATACACAACTAATTTTAGAGGATTCAGTCTCACTAAAACATTTTTTGTTTTGACTGCAGCATACTGTCAAAACTTTCATTCACATTTTGTGTATGCCCATAAAAGGATTTTTTCAAAAGTGTAGGGTCTTATTTAGTGCAGGTTTTAATCTACATCTTCCTGGGTGGCTAGTTTCATAGATTCTTCAGCACAAAGATGTACTATCTCAGTTAATATTTTATATTTCAAATCTTTGAAGAGGTAAGGCCAAGTCTATCAGTCCGCAAAAACATTTGCCATACTCATACTTTTGTCAATAGACATGAAACAAACAATTTTAATATTTATATAATACTTTTTTGTGTCACATAAGGTAGAATTATAAAATTCAACAGATTCAAAACAAACATTACAGTTCAATTCAGTCTTCACTGCCAATCCTTCCTTGTCATAGAAAGTACACAGTTCAATACAATCTTTGTCACTGCAGAACTTACATTTAACAAATTCTTGGATCATCTCACTAAGTAAACTTACACAAAATATGCAATTCACTGTACCTGAGGTTTCATAGTTATCATAATCGCTAAAAAAAAGGTTTTAGATGAACTGCTGACTTTTCCCGGCGAACTCGATTTCGCCAGTTAGGTGAGCAGGTGTGATTGTAGACATAGAAACAGAATTTGTATGTTTATTACCTTGAAACTTTCTTTTAATTTGATATGATAATTTTTCCCTACACATTTTGTTAGAACAATCACTTCACAAATTACAAATCTAACTGAAACAACACTCACAAAATAAAATCGGGACTCATGACAAATTCACCTTTGGAAATTACATTTCTGTTTACAAACAAATGAAAGTAACACAACCTACAGGGCTTATAAATCCTAGTAAAGGCAGTTACTTTCATATGGATTTGAATGTTAGATTGTGGATACCGGTGTTCTTTGGTGGTTGGGTTTCAATTAACCACATATCTCAGGAATGATTGACCTGAGACTGTACAAGACTACACTTCATATATATTCATACATATCATGATCATTCATCCTCTGAAGTAATACCTTACTGTGGTTACAGAGGCTAAACAGGAAAAGAAAGAAAGGCATTATAAATTGAACAAACAGGGCTATATTCTATTAAACGAACAATGAGATACGTTCGTGTATACAAAGTAACTAAAAAAATGATTTATTTATGCAAAAGTTACTTCACAAAAATCAGTCAAACTTTTGTTCGCCAGTAATTCACAAAAAAAGCTTGTAATAGTATTAATTTTTAACATACAAGCTAAATAATTATACGTAATTACTCAGAAATAAACAGAGAACATCATGGCGCAAAAATAAAAAATCAACTTTTCCAACTTTTGCTCTACTGTGCTCCCCTAAAAATAAAATTCAGTCATACAGAATAGAATATGCAACATCAACAACAAGCTGACATTTTGAAAAAGATGTGTTCTGTTGCTGGTATTTCGATTGTTTTTATGACAATAATATTTCAGTATTAAAGTTGTAAGAGTAAAGTTGTAGTAAAAATTGGTTAGAATGTAAATCAAATTTTCAGTTTGAACCTTTTTTTTATATTTAACGTTATGCACGCAAAAATTAAATGTTTTGGTCGACACAAATTTGAAGATTTTATTTTTTTGTAAAATATGTGTCTGTAAATTTTTCTGCTTGTTTTAACATTTCTTTACATTTTTTTTACAGAAATAATACATTGATATACTAAAAAATTAAAATATCAGTACTTTATATTATTTTACTTCAATTCTTATTAATTTTCTAAAACGAGCATAACTAAATTATAACTGAATAAAAAATAAAATAATCTTTTCAACAATCATTTTTATACATTATATAATTATTTCTGTTCATGGGTATGTATGAGTCGAATTTCATTACATTAGCCCTGTCAAAAATTTAAATAATTTCAAATTCATATTTCAATTGGTTTATAGATTTTATGTTATTTCTTGGCTTATTAGAATAAAAAAACTGATCTGCCAAGTTCTGAATGAGTAATATATATTTTTTAGTTGCTGCTTGTCTATTCTTATTCTGATATAAAATACCAAATTTTAAAATAGAAACAACAGTAAAATAATAATAATTTATTTTTAGTAAATTCTAGTTTCAGCAATTCATATTACATCAGTTTAAGTTTCAGTCAATTTGGCAAATCCCTTAAAAATACTAGTAAGTTTATTTTCAAAAACCAATTAATTTTTTTTATCAAATTAAACTTATCATAACTTTTTTTCAGCAAGTTTGTGTTTTTTTGCATAAGGCCTCGTAACAGAGTGAGACTATGAGGCAGAATAAAAGACAAAATTTGAACATTGCTTTTGTATTTGGGTAAGAAGAAAAAAACATTAAAAACTAGAAAATATTGGAATGATCAGATTTAATAATGAAAGTAGAAAAACCTGATAAAAAATGATAAAAATCAGATGAAAGGTATACTAGTTGCCAAGTAATGGTGAACTTGGAGTGGTGATGATTATTACCCAACATATCATGCATCATGTTTTATGCTCATTTATATTTTTCATGTTTTATGTTATCATGTTTTAGGTCATTTCAGTCATACTTAAGATTCGGTGAGATCATTTAAATAGTAAAACTCAAAAGAACAGAACAACTGTTTTCAATCAAACATTAAGAGATGATTAATCATGGTGTGCCAATATTTCAGAGAATAAAAATATAGTAGTGACATGTGAGGTGATCATGCAAACTCACTGTTACATGGTGGCTACAGTAAGAGATTAACTTTACGATCTCAGTAACAGACAAGATTAACAATTCAAACAAATTGTAATTTTGGAAGACAGTGATCATTGTAATTTGTTTCAATGTTACTGTGTTGTTATTGTTCCGTGTAATATTTTTATGTTTCATGTTGTGTGTTGAACTCACTTTTACCTTCTACGGGTAGGTAGTTCAATTCCCTTGCTTAGTTAGGTCATTTCAGTCATACTTAAGACTCGGTGAGATCATTTAAATAGTAAAACTCAAAAGAATTGAATAACTCTTTTCAATTTTTTTTAGTCAAACATTAAATTATCCAAGATTAACACTGTGTTGTTAACAATTGAAGATAAAGTTACCTCATTATACTTTTATTATTGTTAGCTTTAGTTTTGTTAAATAATTGCTATTTTAATACTCAGTATATAATTATCTATTTAATTTTTATATTTTTTTGTAACAAATAAAATTTGAATTTATAAATTGAAGATTTGTTTTTAACAGTAAGAATAAATGGATGACAGTATCATAAAACACTTTAAGCATAATAAGTACAGTGCATTATGTCATTCTTTTAATTATAATTTAACCAGATTTATTATTATTATTATTATTATTAACAATGTATACAATTTATATAATTGTTTTGAAACAATGAAAATTTGGCATTTTCTTTTCTTTCCACTACTCACTTTACTTCAACTCTCAGCTGATAAATTGTAAATCAAACTGTGTAAAACTTCTCTATTGAAATTGAAAAATAAGGAAAGAATTTTTAAATCTTTTTAAGTATGTAGTAGATCTGATGATATTTTTGTGAATTTTAAAGTTTTTATAAAACAGAAAATGATGAGGCAAGCCAAAAAATTAAAATGTTATTTATGTATTATAAACAACTACATGTTCAAGTTCAAGTTTAAATGCAGTTACTTTTTATTTGAGTCCATGATGAGCCCTCTAGAATATGAAAAATCTCAAGGAAGACTGGAATTTGAACCTAAACCTTTTGGATAAAACATAAAGGTGTTGTCACTACACAATGGAGGTGAAAAGAATTGCCACTCACTCTTTTACACCAAAAATAGTTGTTTTACATTACTACATAAATGACTGATATAAAAATTTATTTCATTATATATATATTTTGTCAATGTTAACATGTTAAGCTTATAACTAAAATTTCATTTAGTCATTTGACAAGTTGTTTTTGATGACATACATCTGTGTTTTTACGTTTAATTCTAAATTCAATAAAATTTTTGTTTATATTTTAAAATAGAGGTGAACATAAAATGGAGCCTACAAATATTTGAAACATTAAAAGTATTTGAAATTAAAAATTTGTTCATATTTAAAATGAGCAAGATGTGCATTTTAGAGTTCAAGAACTCTAAAAACTGTGTTTTAATTTTAATTTTAATGCCTATATCGTAATCATATAGTCAATTTTCCTTGAGTAAGAATAAAAAAATTAATTGGAATATTTGTAATTTCAACCGCACTCAGTTTTTTGTAGTAGTATGAAATTTTACACAGCAATAAACTGTGAAACCCAGAAGTATAGAAAATAACCATTGTGCAATGTAAAATTTTTAAACTAACTTTTCTACAGAAACAAAAATTCTTCCTTAATATATTTATTAAATGTTTAAAAAAATGTTAGGGTTTTTCAGATGGTAGGAAAATATATTTATATAAGCGATCTCATAAATCTATTGGGAATAATTCAGATTATAAAATATTGACTGATGTATGATTATTGATTTCAGACTTTTTATCTATAATGTGATTATTAAATCCTTCTTTAGTTTCCATAAACTAGAAAATCTACCTTCATTAAAGTAAAAATTTATTAAACAAGAGAAGCCCCACCAAGATTTTACAACTTTTAATACTTTGATTGCAGTTGATGTTAATAGCCAACCTATCTCAAATGCTAGTGATGGAAAATATTAAAAAACATTTGTAGGCTAATCAAAGAATAACATAAATCATTTAAAACAGCAGAATTGTTTCTTTTTTCATTCAATTATACCAGTTTTATGTAGCTGTTAGCATTTTTCATAATCAGTGTTACTGCATTTCAGAATCATCTTACTTGATAATTTTATGAAAGATTATCATTATTATAATATTTATATTAACAAATATGTTAATTATTAGCCAATTAAAAAAAGAAATAGATCAATACTGATAACTTTGTGTGCTATGATTTTTTAATTTTATGATAATAAAGTATTTTATATTTTAATTATATTTTTGTGGATTTTTAGTTTTTTATTATTATTAAATTTATTGATGTGTAATATATTATAATGTCTGTTTATGTAGTTTTAGAGAAAAAGTTTTTAGAACTAACTTTAATATTTCTATGAAAAAAACTTTCAGTATTAAATAGGTGCTGCTACTAGAAGCAGTTCCCAAAAAGATAAAATAAGGAAAAAAGAAACAGTAACTTTATTAATTTTGTTATTATTCATTATGGAGATACAATCTATTCGTCTTTTTATTTTTAAATACAAATATAACTTCTTTTCATCAGGAAATGACAGATATATTTTCATTATTTTCTATACAGAGATTCTAGTAGTACTAATATATTTTATAAATTTTTCATTACTATTCCTTGTATTGAAGAATTAGTTTATTTAATTTTTTTTTCAGCTGATGTTTGTTTTGGTTTTTATAACAACTAATACCTAGTGATATGTTATATAATATAATAACTATAATATAAACATTCTAAATGTATACTAATATTGTTTACATTTTCTTTTGTTCCTGTAGACACTTTTTTCTTTGTTTCAATAATAATTCCAGTTAATTGTAATTTCTACTGATATTTTTTTGTTCTTTATTACTTTTCCCTGTATGGTGCTGAAATCCTTTATAATCTGTAATATAACCAACCCTTAGTATCTGTCTTACAGTAAGTAATTTATTAAGTTACCAGTTACCCTCTAATGTTTCTTATCTTTATAATACTGGATTTTTCAGGAAATATATGGTAATAGTAATTGACTAGGTTTAGAAGTACTTTTACTTTATCTCTATGCCTAATGAATTGTACTGCACTGAAAAATAGTTCTCTTTGATAATAGTAAATTTTTTAAATGTGTATTATCATAAAACATTCTCTCTTTATTTTATTGTTTTCTTTAGAAAACAACTTATTTAGAAGTGCCTAAATAAGTTCTGTAAGTTTATTTACCATCCATATTGTACAAATATACAATATTTTTCTTATAATAATTCTAATTTATTACTTAAATTGTGACATCATTATTTGTACATCATTATAATACTTGAGCAAAATACTTCAGCATATTTAGGAAAAATATTATAAAAAGTAATATTTGTGAACTACCACCTACAAATACAGCTGACAGGTATTTTTTTTAAATTTCTATAATTAATATGTACATAAAAAATATTTTCATGTAAAGTAAGTTATTAGCATGCCACTTAGCCATGATTAGCTAGTTAACTTTAATTTGCAATGCTGGGTTAAAACTACAACTAATACTATAGAATATTAGTGGTAGGTGACAAATACATCTTCATTACAATTTGCTATGATATTTTCTGTGTTAATAAAGTAATTATAATATACTTGTACTATTAAAATAAATATAAAATGATAATTCAATCTTAAGTGTATTATAAAATTTATACACAGGTACATACAGTGAAAATTCTATGCAATGGAATAAGTAACGATAAATACTTAATTAATTTTTCAAGCTGATTTTCACTTGTAGTAGGATATATACTTGACAGTAAGCAGTCTTCACTGTAGCTAATACTTGTAACAAGAAGCAGTTTTCAAAATACTCCTATGATTTTTTATTATAAGTAAGAGTGATGATAATTTTACATATTTTGTTTGGTATTTCAGTTTTGTTTGTTTTATTTTTCTAATAAATAATTTGTTTATTTTAATTAATCACAATTATATTATTACATAACATATTATGTTCTGTTCATAGTAGGACTTGATAACTTATAATCATGAAGAAAAAAAATAAAGTACTGAGACTAAAAGATGTTTATATGTAATGAGTCTATCCTATGCAGTTGCTACTCTTTACATTTCTCTACTATTGGTATTGAGTAAACTGATGTTGCAAATCTAATATTAATACATTTTGTTTGCTACGCATGTTATGTAGAAATTGGTAAATATGATTGTGCAAAAAAATATCACTGAGCAACTTGAGTGAGCTAAAATAACAATGAGTCAGCAAATTTAAACATTTTTCCCTTCATATGATTACATATTAGATATGATTTGTATACTTTTTGAAATACCAGATGTAAATGTGTCATGTATAGATTTTATATCAGATAAATTTCTGTATCCACTATGTTACTGGGTAGAATGAATAAATGAACTGTTCATTTCAATATCATTGTAATTATTTTTCACTGTATAAGTATTTGAGTATGACATGTAACGTATGTATGTATGTATGGTTGCATATAAATACATATGTTTGTAAAATTAAAATGTATAGTATTTAATTATAACATTTTTCTTTAAAGAGAAATGAAAAAATAGTTTAAATCACAATTAATATGGATAATATTAATATTTTTAGAAATATGTATATTTTAATATTTATTTTACTTTATTTATTCGTGCTGTTACCTTCTCAGTAGAGATATAACTGTGCATTATAGAATACTATAAAAAATGTAAGTATTATAAAAAAGTATGTACATATAAATATATTTATTTATTAATATATAAATAAATATATTATACATAATTACATACAAAGCATTTTACATATTTATTGTTATTAATATTATCACCTCAGCTATTTATTAATAGTGTCATTGTGTTTAATGATATTTTTTAATTATATATTGTTATTCTAATTAATTGATGACTGTGATTGATTATCCATGTATTAATATTTATTAAAATTATTATTATAATCTTTTAACTGATAATTTTTATTTATTATAAAAAAATATATATTAGTAGAATAATTTTTATGGTATGACAGTAAAGGCAATGTTTGCTTTAAAAGAACCATGAAGTCATATTATCAATAGCATTAACGATATAAGAATTTAAAAAGCTGAAGTTGAAGTTTAAATAATGAATAAGAATATATTTAATTTAATATGATCTTTATAATCCAAAAACAAATTCAGAAATAAAATGAGTAAGCTAAGAAAAGTTTAATCAAATATTTTTATAAAATTTTCTGTGTGTATTTCATAAGTGCAGAAAAAACAAAGAAATTTTAGCTAATTTGTATTAATGTCTATTTAAAATAAATATTTTACATAACAGATATTCATGTTTACAGAGTTAATAAATACATTACTCAATATAGATAACAGATTTATCGCATGAAAATTCTAAAGAGAATATTTGCTGCAAATTGTCAAAATGTGAATTCTTAAATTTTCTACCACAAATATCTGAAAAACAATTTGCTGTTTCAAAATGATTGTTTTGAAGGTATTTGACTGATTTATTATCATTTAATATTTATAATTTATTACCTCCTCATAGTATCCCAATAAATAAAATAAGTTCTCACAGTGATCATAATAAATGACAAGTCTGATGTGATTTATTTTTTTTGCTGTGTGGAAGAAAGGATTAGTGAGAATCTATAGCAAAACGAAAAGTTATTTTCTATTTTTAGTTGATGGTCATGTGTGTTAATAAATTTGCTTTAATAATAATTGCTGTTATTTATTTTAATTATCCTAGTCATAATATTTCCTTTCGTTAATTTAAAAAATTGTTTTCTATTGATGTTACATATTTTTGTATTTAAAGAAAATGTATAGAATTAAACAATTTTTTAACACATTTATAGGGGCTTTTTAATTATGATTTCATTGAGATAATATATCTATTATTTTTGTTTGTTGTAATAATTTATGTTCTATAAATAGACATTATAATATCAATAATAAGTCTCAGTTTCTTTCTTTTCTTTTTTTGTTAATTACAGTATATAAATGTTTATGTAATGGGTGATGAAATAATCAAATGTATTTAAAGATAAATATTTGTGGAACTGCATTCATGTTGAAAATTAAAAATATATTTTAATTTTTAAATTATCTTTGATTTTACTTCAATTTAATTTTATTTGCAATGTTGAAAATTAGATATTTCTTATGAATGTCGTTTTATAGTTTTAATGAATGTTTTAAAACAAGTTTTTATAAAATGTTTTATTTCATCATAATATCAATAATAAAATTATATAAATATAAATAATAAAATTTTACTTATTTATTTTTCCCCTAATGACTGAAGACAGGTTATATTGCACTGTTTCTTGACACAAAAGAGCACCAGAAAGTTTTCCCTTGTTATCCCTCTAAGAGGAGGGCTATTCGTTGCTTTACACTATCTTTCCAGTTTTTCTTATCTTTCTGACACTTGCAAAAGATGTGAAGGACAAGAAGTGCCAACTATTGCTGCTTTCTCTGAGAAAAATATTTTTTACTTGGTCTGTTAAAAACATTATCACAGTGAGCTTTAGCATCTTACAGGATGCTATAGACAACATAGTGTAGGTGAAATGGTGAGTATCACTCATTTGGCAGGTTGGCATGCTAATATGCAGTACTCTGCATATATATCAGTGCTTCTAAATATATGCTGCTAAATGAACAAGGCAACTGGAATAGTAAACCACTTAATATAAATCACTTTCCCTTACAAGAGTGGGATCTAATTCTTAATTTTTCTTGAGAATGGTTATGCTACTTTCAGATGTGACTTGTGTGTCATGTCAGATTGCCTGAAATATATACTTCAATTTTTTATTTATTAACTTTAAGCAATTTTGGGATGTTGACATCTACAACTGATTCTATTTTTATGAAAAAAATAATTCAACTAAGAGAACAATTTTTACTTTTGGAATGCATAGGTTTCATAAAATATCATACTTAAGCCTGTTGGTCCAAAGATCGGGCTTAGAAAGTGGAGCTCAATTATTAAATTTTTGAACTATCCTTGCTTTTGCTTTATAGTCTAATCCAGTCCACATAAAATGCTTTACTTAAGAATTTTAAATTAATTACATTTTGTTTTTGATTAACAGCAAATCTATTCCATAAGTGTTAATTATTATAAACAAAACATTAAAAAATTATTCACCGTTTTATATTCTTCAACTCATTTATATAAAAAATGATTAAACCTTTTTGAATGGTCTAAAATTTAAAGTAAGAACTACAATTAAAAAAAAAATTGTCAAAGATAGAATCAAGAAATATTTAAAAAAAATTATTTAATTAATTTTTAACATTAGCATACAAAATACAAGCATTAAGAATTACTATTTCATCATCTAATTTGTGATTTTTACTTAAAATAAAAATTTGTATTGCATATTTTAATCGACTAAATTTATATGTTCTGTAAGATTTAAAAAATTATTTTTTGTTATAACCTTAGATAGAAATTTTTTAATGCAATATGTTTATTCTTGTAACCTATTAAAAGTGCCGCTCATTACTTCAGAACAGATTAAGTAGTTGAGGATGATGAGCTTTATTCTACAGAGAGCCTTAATTTAACTCTTACATTATTGCCTGTGATTTTGGATGCTATTTTTTTTTTAATTAGCCCCTTAGAAATGGGGAAACCTAAAAAATACTATAAAAGGAAAATAAACTGATTTTTTCAGTATTTCTTATTTAATGACAAAAAATGTGTTCTTTATCAATGCATATCTGTAGATTTTATATTTATATAAATAATAAAATTTTGATTACAAATAGTATATAATATATGTAATAAAATAAATAATTCTACAGTAAGATAGTATGAACTATGTATGAATATTTCATGAAGAAGAAGAAAAATATGTTATATATTTTACATTGTGTGATCAATTTCATAAAACAATATATTATACTCTTACTAAATGTTAACTGATTTTGTTCATTATCAGTAATTATTGAAATTAATATGCCTTTCTTATTTACTACTGTCTAGATTTAGTTATAAATAGTATAAAAATCCCATAAAATTTAATAAAGTTCATAAGATATAATGTTTCTTCACAAACGATGGTGTATAACTTCTCGCTAAATCAATAATTACTGAAACAGAAAATGCATTTTTAAAGGAAGCCATAAAAATAATAAAAGATTAGAAAAATATATTTTGCAAATTTAGGACCAAAATATTTTTTTTATCCTATAATATAAAATTGAAAATTAATATGAGGTTATTGATTTACTAAAACCTGAGGTTTGTAAAAAAAAAAACTAGATTTTATTTAAAATAGTTATTAACTATCATTTGATTATAATGTATGACTTGTTACTATTGACTGTAAGTGCAAATGTAGCAGCAGTAAGTGCATTTTAAGAATATAGAAAAAAGTTCATTTCTTTTTAAAAAAAACTGTAGTTTAAAATTTATGAGTTTAGTTTTTAATTTCTAAATAATCTATGAGGAAAATATTACATTCTGTAATTTCCAGAATTTAGAAATATTTTATTTTTATACTAAAATTTAATGTGATATTAGATGTAGCAAAAATTTTATTTTATGAATATTTGCTTATCAGTGAACTATTGTCGAAACATTTGGATGTGACACTATTTTTAACCTATTTATTACTTGCTCAGTATTTATGGTGAGGTTTGCTAATATAAGCAAACGCTGAGTGATATCAACTGAATAAAAATATAAATTTATTGCATGGAAGTTTTTTTGAATAATTCAAAATCTATGTTGGGAATAAAATCCAGTGAACTTAAATTTAATAGTCAACAATACTTACAATTAAAGTAAAACTCCAATAACACTTAATTATCTGATTAGAAGCTAAGTGTTATGATTGATTAAATGAGGAACAAATGTTATGCTCCATGGATCAGATTTAATTTTCAGAAAGTTTTAAAGTTGCTGTCTGTCATACCTTTTTTCATCTACTTTAAAATTGCCCATAAATTCTCTTTCTCCATCAACCAGCAGGCAGAGCAGCTATTTTTGTTTTCTTCCTAATTTAATGTAATTAATTTTATATTATTGTACAGTTTTGTATTCAATAAAAATTTATTTATTAATTTTATGTATTACATTTAAAATATTATAAATTGTTTAATAATTAAGTGTGATAATGTACAGGTGATTTGTTGTATTACTTATTGTACATGTTATGTTATTATCATAGTAATCTTATAAGATATATTGCAATAAATATTTATAATATATTTTATGTATAGAATATTTACTAATTACATTAATATATCAGTCGACAATTTATTAAGCATTATGGAAAATGTGATTTTAATTTGTGTGTGTGTGTGTGTGTGTGTTTAAATGTACAATATATTTGTGTATGAGTGTGATTACTGACATAAATTCATTGTTATTTATACATATATATATATATCTGCATTGTTATTAGCCTGTTGAAATTATATATGGTATGTATTAAAAATTTATCTCAGTAAAAATAATATAAGCATTTCTTTTTTAATAATACATAATTAATTTTTTCCTTTTATGACAGTAAATGTGAAAAATTTTAAATAAAATATCTATGTGACTATTTATCAACAAAAAAGATTATTATTATATTGTATTTTTAAATAATAATGTTCAGATGTGGTTTTTTATGTTTTATTATTCAAAAAATAATCAATAGAATTTTTTTTTCTGGAAAATTAAGAATTGAATCATTTCAAAATTAAAAGATCAAAAATTTCTATTTATGTAGTTGCAATAAAACAGAAGTTAGATCTCAATAAAATCAAAATAGAAATATCTAATTAATAATTTATCATTTCTACTTTACTTTTGTTAGTCATGTACTATAACCATTTTTCACCTTCTTGATTTCTATATAGTATAGTATATCATATTTACAACTAGTTAATCTAGACAAATATTAATTTTATTATTATTGTATGACAGTAAAAGAGTATCTAATTTAAAAAAATAGTCTTAATAAAGTTTAATCTGTTAAATGAGTTATTTACTAGAGTTGCAATGAAACACAGTAAAACATTTCAATACTTTTATAGTATATATATCTTATAGAAACTCTCTGTGTAAGTTCAGAACTAAAATTTTTGTCACCTAAAATTTGTGTAAAGTTACTTTTATTAAACTTATATTGGTTTAAAACAGGCAGTTAGCCCAGTTACAATAAACAGCTAGTTTTTTCTAGACTCAGGTCAAAACTCAAGAGAAGTTTGCAGTACATCAATAACACAGGCACTCAAACAAATAAAAGTAAACATTTTTGTTAAATATAATTAACTACTGTTTCATTTAATTGTAAGGTATTAAAATATCCACCAGAGTAAAAATCATAACTATTTTTCAGGAGTGCTTTATATTATTTCAATATATTTTCAGCTGGATTCCAAAAAAAAAGGAAAAAATTTAAAAACAAAATTAATTTTTCCTTTACTTGGATATAACTAGATTTTTAAAATTCCTTAACAGCAGTTATTGGTAAATGTAATAATCTATCTTTCATAAGAAATTATATTTTCTTAAGAGTGGATGTATTCAAGCCAGTGAGAATTTTTTACTGTTGCATGAATTTAATCAACATTAAGATCAATCTCGCCTTTTTGAAGATCTACTCGACCTGATAAAGAGTAAGCATGGACAGAAAGGAAAAATTAAACCAAATATGAAAATTATTTTAATCCATTTAAATTAAAGAAGATTAAAATTATAACAAAATTCATTTCTTTTTAATGAAATAATATTGTTTGGATGTTTCAGAAAATGAAATCCCATTTAAGATTTCACCTCAGAAATTTTATTCTAATTATTAAGACTCCTAGAAATTCATAGTCTCTCCTGTTTAGACTTTGCAATATGTCATTTTTCAGATATGATTCATTTTTATTACCCAGTTCTGGGCATACGAACTTCAAACTATGCATGTTCATCTCAGAAGAATTAGAACAGTATCTCATGTTTAATGAAAGGGAGGAAGAGAATTCAACAATTAGATTTATACAAACTAAACTTTTTAACAGCAAATTATTGTAAAATAAGACTATTAGATTCATTTAATGTAATAAAACAAAGTCATTTTAACAAGATAATTCTACTTTAAAATACCTGTTTTCTGAGAAAATTTTGAAAGAAAACAGTTAAATGATTATATTGCTTCATCGATGGTTAGTGCTCAAGAGTTCTGATTATACAGAATGTATAATGTTTTATTTCTTTTCCTTGGTTTTGTACATTATTACTACATCATTAAATAATATTACATGTTCTATAAATGTTGCTACCAAGAGATTGTGAGTCTTAAACCAGGATCTTTAAAATACCCAAGTGATTCAAAAAGAATTTCACAACTTTAAAAGTATATAAAAACTTATTGAGTGAACTTAAAGATTTAGTTGAGATCTCATTTCATAGAAAAACACATCAAGTTTGTCACCCAACATTTACTTTGGTTTGATATGGCTTCCATTTGTAATGTGGCATTAAAAAAACACCACGCTTCAAAAAATTTATTTCAAATCCATCTGAACTTGATTTCATTCCTGAATTAGCTAGCAAGTCGGGCATACCTCTGCAGCTTGTGGTGTTAGCTCAACAAGATCAGCAGGTAAAGGTGGTATGTAGACCCAATCTTTAATGAAACCCCACAAGAAAAAATCTAGTGGAATCAAATCTGGGGAGCAAGGTGGCTGTGCATTTGGACGTTCACGACCAATCCATTAACCTGGGAATCGAGTATCAAGAAAGTCTCGGACTTCAAGGCAGTAGTGAGGTGATGCCCAGCATCAGCATGTCCAGATAAACTATACATATACGGTTGCTTTCTGGAAGAAGAACAGGCTGTGCAGTCTTTGTTTGCTTAGCACATAAAACATATTGACCTTCGATCTATCACAAATGTGCTGCAAAGTTTCATGAGGGTTTTTGCTAAGCCAAACTCCGCAGTTATGTCTGTTCACCTGTCACTGATGTGAATCGTTTTCACAACTAAAAATTACATAGTCTAAAAATGTATCATTGTCTGCAATTCTATCCATCATTTCCACACCAAACTGCAGCCGAACAACTTTTTGTCATTTATCTTGAACCATGATTGCTGACTGCAAATGGGGAAGTCAAAACACACAGCAAGTATGTTCCATACTAGTAAATGTATCTATTTTTGACAATACTGGTTAAAGCACTGAAGCACTGAAAATTTGATAATATCAAACCTTGATGCATTTTCTATGAAATGAGACCTCAACCAAATCCGTAGTTATTTAAATAGATTTTTATATGCTTTTAAAGTTATGAAGTTCTTTTTGAATTACTTGGTATTATTTTTCTAAATATGGAATAAATAATTATTATTTTTTCTACAGTTAATACCCTAAATCTTATTTTATTGTGGTTGAACTAATTATTTATACTGTTGACATATTTATTTAGAGTTATTTATAATAATTTTATTTTCATAAAAAATTAATAGGAAATTTTTTATTGAAAAGACATGAGCTATGAAAAAGTGACAGTACCCAAAATAATTCACTTTGTATACCTATAAGTAAATTTAAAAAAATAAAAATAAATTAATAAAAAAAAAAAATAAAATGAAAACATGATAGCTGAGCTGTAATATAATTTATTAAAATATATTTCTTAAATAAACACAGTATTTGGTAATAAATCTATGGAGTAAAAATAATAATTTGCTTATTTTTAAAAGCAAACTCAAAACAATATTTATTTCCACATAAATTGTTTTAACATACTGAAAACACAAATAAACTTTATATTATATTTCATTGCATAGTTTTAAATCTTAATTATTTAAACTTAACATATGTTTGTTACATTGATTTGTTAATATTATAGATATGGAGACTTAAAAAGTTATTATAAGTGATAAATATTTATTATCCTACAAAAGGTTTATAAAAATTTAATGTATAATTTATAAAGTAATAATATTGTTGTTGATATTATTATTATTATTATTATTATTATTATTACTGATTACAGTATTATAAAATAAAATTAAAATGACATTATAAAAATTACTCATTTATTTTAATATATTCCTCTTTAAACCACTTTTAATAACCATAAAAAAAGCATTTCTGTAATTATTTAGTAAAAATATATTTTTTTTTATTTTAAATTGTAAATTCAAATGTATATAACATATAAAATTAGATAATAAATAAGCAAATAAAAAATACATAAGAATATTTCATGCATATATTATTCATTAATAACTATCCCAACACTATAATCACCTACCTAAGTACACAGTAGGTTAATAATAATAATATAACTAACAATTTTTGTAAGTGGTATTTTGTTTTAACATTTTATAATATTTTAATGAAGAACAATTGAAAATGACTGGGAAGCTAACTTTAATTTTATTATGCAAAAAGAACATTTCTCTGGGAAGCTTAGTTCAGTATTGTAGCAGCAATCTGTTATTTGATAAATTTATTAACTATTTTATCAAATAGTACTGATCAATTTTTATAAAAAAAAAAAATGTATTTTTATTATTATTATTATTATCAGCTGTAAATTTACAACCTCTTCATTAATACTGAACAATAAGTAACTTCTGATGAAAAAAATATAGTACTTCTAAATAAATCTAGGTGCCCAGTAGTGGCATATGGTTTAATAGTAAGAATAACTAATATATATGAAATAACATCAGGAAATATCTATACTGCAAAGACACAGGATAAGATAAAATAGATGAGTGTCAATAAGAGCACATGTATACAAAAAATGGGTGTCATTAAGAACACATGCATCATGATTATGTCAACCAACAAACTATAACCAGATATTTACAAATTTCAAATTAAGTATCATAATTAATCTACATTTTACCTATCAAATTCATATGTAAATTCAAAAAATATAATTTCTTTAACCTTTTAAAATATTAAGAATTATTGGGAAGCAAATTAAATTATAAAAAAATAGGATGTTTGTAAACCTCTTACTGATCATTTGAACTGAATTTGATAAATTTTTTAAAAACATTTGTTTAAAAATCTTGATAAATAAACTTGTTACTGTTGTACAAAGGAATATTGAACATTCCCTTAGTGTTTTTAATTTGAAACAGCCAAAATCTCAATTTGGGCTTTGAAGATAAACCCCCAATATTTATGACATACATCCAAACTGGTTTAAGAATCGACTTAAATTGAGTCGAAGGTTTATGTTCAATTTAGATTTTTGTCTAAGAAGCCAGTACATTTTTCAAAAACTGAGATCTAAATGCTTCCTTTTAGATAATTTATGCTTTCTTCAAATTAGATAAGCAGTTCTAGATATTTAACATTATCTGCATAGAGTAGAGTGATATAGTAAAGCTTTTTGGCAGACAATTGTTTCTACACAGAGTAAATATGATGTGTGTAGACATATTCTCTATTATTTTCATTTTAAACTTTGTCATTAATTTTCAGTTTAATTAACCAATTTTGGAGACTAAAATGACTATGTTTCCTTGGCGACAAGTTGATCAATGTCAGTAGTGAGAGTGGTTGTTTCTGCAAGTGTTGTTATTGTTGTAAAAGAAGTTTGTGGCAGTAATTTGGATATACAGCAGGTATATGATGAGGTATCTGCAGTATATGACTTCATTGAGGAAGTTGATTTGAAAAAATCTACCCTCATGGTAAAACTATATAGAAAAGGTGGTAAGTTTTACTTTATTTTAAATTATAAACCAATGTGCTGCACCTTGAGGCACATTATACTTGACTAAATCTTGAATACAGTAGAACAGTTGTTTTTTTACTCTAAAGGAGTGTTAAACATTCTGATAGCATGATAGACAGGCCCTACTTTTTAATATATTTAATTCTTTTATATATCTACTTATATCTACTTATATATATCTACTTTTTTATATATTATATTCTATGAAAGCAAAATTAAGAATTAGTAATTATTGTAAGAAAAATGGTTTTAGCTAACTGAAGAACAGTTTTTAGAATATTTTAGATAGCACTGGAAGGTCACTAATGAGCCTGTTAGATTTCACATTTACTAAGTTTAAGAATTACAACTACCTATGAGATTTTCCACTCCAAGGGGTAGTTGCTAGTTTGTAAACTGACATTAAATATGTCTGCCACCAACAAAATAGATTTCCTGTTAATGTTTGAAATTATAGTAATTAAATTGAAAACTAGTGCCTGGAGCCATCCTGAACGCCGCTTCCGGGGAGCCGTCTGTTAGACGCAGGCGAAAACCCAGGAAAAAGTGGTGGTTCTCTGACCATAGTGTGCTGCGTGCAAGAGTTAGGTCCGCTAGTAAAAGATACCAGCATTGCCCCCTAACGGGGATTATCGTTGATGACGTGTACGCAGAGGGTCTGCGGATCTACAGGCGCGCCCGTAATGAGTACGTTCATGCCATCAAGGAAGCCAAACTCAAGTTTTGGCAAGTTCCATGGGCAAGTTGCAGCGCAGCCCCTGGCAGCCCGCGAAGTCATGTTACTGGCCAAAGCCATTGCACATGCTGTTCAGTGTTCGATGTGGGTTTAGTGGTCGAGACCACACTTTAACATCTGTGTCAACTTACCAGGCGTTCTTGGATAATCTGTTTCCAGATGCTCCGAAGGGTGAAGCAGAAGTCGGTGTCAGGGCGGGTGAGACACCATTCCCGGGTGTACGGGCTGTGGATCCCATAGATAAAGACCGAGTGGTTTCTCGAATGGCATTGAGAAAGACACCGAGAGAATTGACCAACTTGACCCAGATATATTTTATCATCTGCTGCTTGTCATAAGAGAGCCACTTGGCAGGCTGTTCTCGGGGTGCCTTAGCTGGGGTTGCTTTCCGCTTTGCAGGAAGGTGGCTTTGGTGAGGGTGCTCTTAAAATCAGGAAAGGATCCTAGTGAGATCAGTAGTTATCGACCCATCAGCCTCTTACCGGTTATCGGTAAGTTTCTGGAAAGGCTGGTTGTGGAACGGCTCTGAGAAAGCATCGATATGAATTGTTTTCTAAATCGAGGCCAATATGGCTTCATTAAAGGGGTTAGCACCTAGGATTTCAATTTAAATGCTCTTGCCGAGGTGAAAAGCGCCGACTGTAAATATGTTTTACCAATCTTTATTGAAATAGAGGCAGCATTTTCTTCCTTGTGTTGGAGTTCTGTCCTCTACGAGTTGGAACTCCGCAATGTTCTCATAGTCCTACAAGCCGTAGTACGTGACTACTTGTCTAACCGCACGGCTGTGTTTAAAGATGCGCACCTAGTTGTGGAAAACTCCGTCACTAGGGGAAGCCCGCAGGGTTCTGTTGTCGGTCCTTTGCTGTGGAACGTCGTCTTTGACGGATTTCTGGGATTGACATTCCCAGAAGGGGTCACAGCCGAGGCTTTCGCCGACGACTGTCTCCTATTAGTTCATGGTAACTCACGACGGCAGCTAGAAGATCGAGCGCAAGCGGCTTTGTCAACCACAGAGGGCTGGATGCACATGGAAAATTTAAAGATTTCTGTGCCAAGACGAAGTACATGCTTCTCAAGTGTGTAGACAAATTATCGTACAATCGGAACCCCCACATTAAATATAAAGGCTGTGTAATCTGCCGAGTTAGAGTTCATAAGTACCAAAGTGTTTTGTTTGATGAGAAGTTGCTGTTTAGCAACCACATTAAGCAAGTAGCGGCGGACGCCATCTCAGTGATGCACAAACTTAGGAGGATTGCTCGGAAGGGCTGTTGGAAGGGTTATGGGTCGTCAAATGTGGCCGTCAAATGTACATGGTGAACCGAGGTGTCTTTGAAAGCATAACCCTTTACGCGGCGCCTGTTTGGGCGCATAGGTTGGATATGAATAGATCACTTGTTCAAAATTTAAGGAGTGCCCATCGCAGAGCCTTAATTGTAAGCAGTGGTGTTTTTAAAACAACCTCCTATGAGGCTACCATCGTATTGGGGAAGGCTCTCCCAATCGATTTAATGGTGAATGTTCGGGCGGCCATGTGAATGTTGCGAAGAGGCAGTGAGGCCGAGGTATTTAGGATACGGTTTTAGGCCGGGCCTATATCGGAACGGAACGGTGATCTCAATGCACCGGTTCTAAATTTCAAACAGTAGGAGGCTTTACAGCCTAGCGATGGATGCATGGCATCAAGAATGGCACGCCGTGACTAAGGGACAGCCCTTGTATAGATTTATACAGGACTTGGGGAGGGATGTTATGCCTCTCCTTTGTTTTTAAGAGCAACGGTGCCCAGGTGCTCTCCAACCACGTGAACTTGAACCAATATTTGTTTCAGTTCCGCCTGGCAGCTGATGAGCTGTGCGTCTGCAGGGAGGTCCAGTCGAACGAACTCATAATGTTCGACTGTCCAGCTCTTGGGGGAGCCAGAACTCAGGCCATCCTGGAACTTGATGGTCAAAGGGAAAATTGGCCACAAGCGCCGAGTCAATGTGGCGAGAGCCTCATTGTCGGACCGTGTGTGTGTTCCTTGATACCATTACATTGTTCAGTACTTTTTCAGGGAAAAGTGACTCCTACCGTGCTGCTGTAGGAAGCTACCCGAGAATGATGGCTAGACACTAAAGTTCCAAGCACTTTAATATGGTGGACAGGTACTGCTGGCATTCGGCTATCTAGCAGTGGGAGCAAATTGCTCTCTTGACGATGTAAATTAATTTATTGAGTGTCATATATATTTAATGGGTATCCCTACCCATTTTTTTTTATTAATATATGATAAGTGAGCACTGGGACACAAAGCGAGTGGTGTATGTCACCACGCTTAGTTTGCTTATGCAAACTAGGTTAGCTCCAGGAGCTAGTTAGGACTGGTCGCTTAACTGTTTCGAGGCTCAGTAGCTGTTTGTGGCACAGACATTTGATCTTATGCTTTAGGGCAACACAATGGGTTGGTGAAAGGAAAAATGCCATACAAACCAATATTATCATATTCTGGTCTTCTCATTGGATAAAATGTCTGACAGATATCTGAAAGGGAAATCAAAAAACATTTTTGTACAATCTCTTGAAACTGAAAGATTGAAATACTCTCAAATAAATTATCCTTCCTAATTGCTTTTAGCCTACTGATTATTTCCCTAACAGAAAGGTGAAAAAAGTTTGCTGAAGGCATTTTATTTTTCTAGTAGCCTTCTATTTTGAATAATCAGAATATTCAGTACCAAAACGACATTCAAGATGGAATTGAAATAACCCATTTTTAAAGCTTTGTATTAATTTACTTCCTAAATTCTTTGCAGTTTTCTTTGTTCTTAAATCTTTCTCCTAATGAGTAGTGGATATCAGTGCTGAAAGTGCAGTACAGCCACTGGGCTAGCGTTAATGCCAAAAGATTCTTATGAAATATTTTTGAATATAAAGGAAGTCTAAGAGATTAGGAATTTGTTCACATCTGATGGCCATGATAATTCACCTGGAGAATTATTTGTGAAATAATATTTATTAAACTTTGAGAAAGTTCTTCCTCTTGGAGTTATTATCTTCAAACTCTATTGAGTGAGTTCCAGTCACCACAAGATAAATTAATTTAGGATCTAATTTTTGGAAAATGATGAAAAATTTCATTTTCTAATAACATGCTTTGGGCAGTAAATACCAGCAAGTATGAATGGAAAAGGTAGTTCTTCAATTACAAATGCATGTTACTAGAAGATATTCATTATCATAAATAATGGGCTCATATCACCATATGAGTTTTAATAAAAATGGCTATTCCCTTGTATTAATATATGTATGTATATATATATATACTTACTTCAACACACACACACACACACACACACACACACACACACACACACACACACACACACACACACACACATATATACAGGGCGTTTCATAATGTTCTTAGGAGTTACAAAAATTCAGTACAAAAAAAGAATTTCAAACAGTTTTTGTTAAAATCTATAAATGTTCAATATGTGCTCCTCTGGTGACACTGCACACATCAACACGAAAGTCTAGCTCTTGCCAAACTCGTTCTAACATGTCATTTTCAATAGAGTTGATTGCATTAAGTGATCCTTTAGCTCAGCGATATCGATATCGATATCGATATATATATCTATATATATTGTATTTACTCATAATGTAATGGTGAACATAAATTTACTTATGCTAGCAAATAAGCTACACATCTGCATAGATTTAGTTACCAAATTTACTAATTTAAAAAACTTAAGCCCTGTACAATTATTACCATGCATTATTAATTGCTTAACTAATGAATTGCACAGAATTGTTGGTTGTGTAAATAATGAAGTGAAAACAATATTTATAGGTTAAACTATAATTTATTTTAATTGAAAAACATGTTTTTTTAATATTTTACAGTTCATGTACCATATAAATCTTACCAATAAAGATATGACACACTGTTTTAAAACTTACTCATTTTCCTTTTAAAAATTACTCATTTGGTGAATCATTCAATACTAAAGAAATAAAGAACAATTTTTCCATTAATAATCACATAAAGAATAATAAAAAAATTACAGCTTCACAGGACTTTTTAGAAAATAAAGAAGAAATCATTTCTTGATTTCATGTCTGAACAAGCACTAAATACTAAGCAACAGGTAGTACTTCTTATAACATGAGATATTTCAGTAAAGCTTAAGCATAAAGTCCCATTTTTAATTTTTAATTTTATTTTATTATCATTTATTCTGTTAAGTTATGGTACTTAATTTTAGGCTCAGGGAATAAGTTCTAAAATATTTCTTCATGACCCATTCTTGTTAAACTTAATTTGTACTTATGCGTAGCAAAGAGACTTGTTATATTTCCTTTATTTTCCTCATTTTTATTTTTATTTTTTTGTAACTTTATTGAATTATATTTTAATTATTTTTCACAATTAAAATATGTACACAAACATATGTAAAGTTCATGCATTATAAAACTCAATTTTACATTCTATTTTTTATTCATTATGACAACAAAATGCTACAAAAAAAAATATCTTTTCTAATAGATATTTAAGCAGTATGCTGTACTAAATTGTTGTTATAATAAGTAAAATCAAAGCTATGATTATTTTTTTTTTTTTACTTTTGTAATAATTAATATTAATCCTGACATGATTAATAATAATTAATAAAAAAAATAATGTAAAAATGGTGCAATACAGTTATTAGGAAATATTCATGTTTAAATTTGTTCCTGCATGTTCAACATTATAAATGTATTATTAAATTATTTGTTTTGATAACATTCTACTTGACGTCAGCACTCCTATATATAAACCCCGGCCGTTTCCAGGAACAAGACAACCTCTTTCAGTCACATAGCCGTGGACATCAGGGACAGGAAGCTACAAGGATATCCGAGGCCATGCAAGGATCGTCCGCCTTCGCAACTGCATCATCTTTCCTGAAGGATTTCAACCGGCGGCCACGGGGATGACTACTCCAACCTGATACTACTATACAGATTATTATTATATTTTTATCTTTATCAGAAATTTCATTTCACAATTATAATTTCATCACTTATATTTCTACAAACCTGGGAGCAGGACAATCCTTCAACTACCAGAGTAGTTATTTTTTTTTTTTTAATTTCAAACTTAACAATTTTTATGACTTACTTTTTCTTTCAGTATTACTGATCGTATTTAACTTCATTTTATTTTCAATATTTAACTTCTTTTATTTATAATTTATTGGTTTTTAGTCAATAAACTTGTTATGACTGATATTTCGTATCATCTGCATACATATATACTATCATACTTGTTTTAACGAAGTGATTACGTTCCACGAAATTATATCGTTAAATGAAACTTCGTTATCAGAGGTAAAAATACTACGGTCAGAATAGGGATAAGTACCTCTTGATAAATAAAATACATTTTCTACGTGTGTAATCTTTAAAGAAAGTCATTTTTATTTCTTTTAACTTTTTAATACGTTAAAACTATCAACATTAAAATTATTTATTTTAATTGATAGAAAAGATTAATTGTTTTTTTTTATATATGCATTAAAAATATTTTTATCACAAGTTACATGTACATATTCACGTACATAATCACGTACATATTTAGGAAGAAATGTTATTTACTGTAAAATGGTCAATTATTACACAATTGTACAATCGCGACTTCTGAAAATGTGAATCTAATATGAATTGTCCAAGGTCATAAACGAATCCTATTAAATTAGACTTCTGATTAACATCATTTTAATCTCCTGAATTTTATATTCTTCATCTAGCACAGCTAGTGGGCATAATTTGAGCCAAACTCCATTTAAATATGTTTGAGTAACTTCTTTCTAAGAACTATGAATGTTTTCAATTGCATCTTTAATGGTGTAATTTTTCCAAGAACTAACATCGGCTCATTATCTTCCAATTCATTGAAATTCCTTAATGCACGACCCAAATAATACGCTTTAAATGCTGCTATTACTCCTTCATCCATCGGTTGAATCGAGGATGTTGTGTTTGGTGAAAAAAAAAACAATTTTAACAGGAGTACATGTGTCTAATTCATAAATATTAGTTGAATGACCGGCAGCAATATTCAAGAAAAAACAGCTCTTTTTCAAAATTATTGTCTGCACTATCACTTCACTTCTGGATAAAAAGTTAGACAAACCAATCAGTAAGTAATTAATTAGTTATCCGCTCTTCTTTATTAGCTATCCCTATTATGCGTAAATTAGATATCGGGTTACGTTTTAATGCCCTTGGATTTTTTGAATGATAAACTAATAAAAATTTTAATTTAAAATCCCCAGTTATGTATGATCCAAAAGGTAACGTTAAGGGATCTTTGGCAGCTGTTAAGTCCCATGTATCATCTCATCTGTAATTATAAATAAATAGTTGCATTCTTCTGTCTTTTGCAAAGTAAATAAGATGTTATATTATGTTGGCTTTGACCAGCTGATATTTATAATGTTATTAGTAATTATTGAATTGTTTAGTATTAATTAACACTCCATTATGTCATCTTCCTACACACTCACTAATTTACATATTAAAATAACAATGAAATAATTGAAATATAATATTAAAATAAATATAAACATTAAGACATAATAAAATACATATTTAAATAGAAACTTGAAAGTCACTGTTGTGACTTTATTTACTATATATTATTGAACTAGCGAAATATAAATGTATGGAACAGTGAAACCTAACTTAGGTATTCAGCCGTGGTGGACATTGCTCTGCAGCTGCTTTGAAACCTGATTATGATTTTTTTTTTTATAGAAACGAAGCTCTTCGATGGTAATCGTTTCCAAAACAAACTACTTTTAATATGTTTGATTCTGTTCATTAATTTTATATTTTCAACAAATAAATAAAATTTGTATAAAAGTTCATTGGTCTGCAGTATTTTATCTTCATTTATACTTTAAAACGTTTTTATAAAATAAGATTTTAAAAAATAACCAAAAAAGATCATAAATTGTGGACTTTGTTATATCGACGCTTCATTATTAGAGCTAACGTTATATGTGAAATCTATATATTTATATAAATTAACTCTTAATATTTTTCCATATTGTATTCTTTGTAAACTAGTTTAAGAAATTATGTTCTGAAGTTAAATATTTTCTTCGGATATATCGGATACAAAAGTCATGTTAACTCATCAATTATTGGCCGGGCTCCGTGGCGCGAATGGTAGCGTCTCGGCCTTTCATCCGGAGGTCCCGGGTTCGAATCCCGGTCAGACATGGCATTTTCACACACGCTAAAAATCATTCAGCTTCATTCTCTGAAGAATGAAGAATGCCTAACGGTGGATCCGGAGGTTAAATAAAAAAAATAAATTATTTCAGGGTTCCCAGTTTTAAAAATCAATCTATAAATTATTCAGAATCTTTATAAACGGTTATTACAGCGCAAGGATGTAGAAATGAATTGATTAGAAATGTTGCATTACGGATTACGTAAAGAACGAATCAGTTGAGTGGGTGTGTCATTTGTCATATTTGTGAGTGGGTGTGTTATTTGTGTGTGTATATGAGTTCGCGCTTGAGGGTTAAAATATATTATATTTCGATGATGATGTTGCAGCAGGCTTCATTAAGTGCAGGTAAACTACCATTCTTATGTCGTAAAATATGCATCTTATTAATAAGTAGTATGTCCTAGTAAGTACTTTGCCAGTAAATAATTAATTATTTGTTATTTGAATTAAAAAGCTCTTCAAATAATCAAAACAGAATATACAATACACTGTTATAAATTAGTGTATAGTATTTGTAGACCTATATTACTGTTTGATAAGTGGATTTATAGTGATAACATTTTACAAAAATGGTTTGACCAATTTAAGAATTTTACTATTATTTAAAAAATTGTGGTGTCAGAATAACAAGAAGAGTAAATTTTCAAAAGTTTTATTCGAGCTTAATTTTTTTTTAAATTCAATGATTCAGTCTGAGATTGAATCATCCCTCTTATCGTCCTTATATTTTCAACAAATAAATGATGTTTTGTATAAAAGTTCATCGATCTACAGTATTCATTTTAAATATCTTTTTTTAGCTTTTTCTCTATAATTGGATAATAAATAAGTACTAGATGATCCCGGATTGAATTAATATGTTACGATTACGTTATGGAAGGAATATTTTAGGCCAAAATATATTTTCTGCTCTAAAATTCACTAATGTTCTTAACAATAAATGATATTACGAAAAGATCTGTCACATCTTTAAAAAGAGAATTATAAAAATAGATACGGGAAAATTGAGATATTCTAAGTTTATTTTTATCCAAATAAGGTAATTTTTTAATTCTTATATGCTTGTTCTGAACATTTTTATTGTTCAGTGGTGGACAAAATTTATTTAAACATGTTAAAAAAAAACACTTTAAATAATTTTTGATCAGTATTAATTAGAAATCAAAATATTTCATTAAAAAATTTTCTGTTATTTAAATGAAGATTTAGGATTCATTAATTCTCCACTTAAATCGCTCTTCTATTGTTTCTCTAAAAACAACGCTGATAAATTCCGCTTGTATTTGTTTTATTGTGTTTTACCCTTTATCTGGTTAAATTAATTCATATCTTCATGAAAATTTCGCTTAAATGTGCTTTTTTGTCTATAAATTTGATCATTCTGCCTTAAAAAAACACACAAGGTTAAGTACCATTTCTCTTCTCTTGACCTTTTATTATATTTATATAAAAAAATTCTATAATTTTGTAATGCATATAATTTTGATGCTTTTGTTGTAAAAAAAAGAAAGAAAGATATATTCTGTTATTTTTTTTTTCACGCAATACTTACTAAATCGTAACTTACACGCCTTTGTTGAGAAAATGATCATTATTATTCTCGCTACCATGAAAAAAAAAAGTAAAGGTTAAACATTTTTTTTTTATTTCATACTTTATCCTAAATGTTTAATCAAAAGAAAATATTTTTCTACGTAATCGATTTGTTAGTTTTAAACAAACTGCATTCTGTAAGAAACGGATTACACTCAATGTATAGCAAATAATTACTGTTGCAAAATAAAATTTGGGTAAAAGGATAAATTTGAGTTTTTCACTAATGAAGTTTGGACAAGTATTTTCAACTTAAAGATATTTAAATAAAAAAACTTTTTATAAAAAATATTTCATTAGTTGCTAAAAATAGATGAAATTTATTTACTTCCTATTTTGATATATTCTTTCACAAATTGAATAAAAATATTTCGGTCATGTTCAAGCATTTCGTGGTCCGGCTACTATAAGCAACCAAGTCGAGGGCTCAAATAAAAAATATTGTTAGAAAAAAATTATTTTAATGTTATACTCCGTAGATTAGTACATTTTATATATAAATATTTTTTTTTGTGAATAGGATGATTAGATCACCGAACATAGCAGCGCATTAAAAAGGTTAGCAAGACCTTCCTATAATTATAATTATAATTTTATAGAAAAATAATTTGTTAGCTTAATTAATACTCATTAAACATTTCTACAAACTAAATTAGTATCAGAGTGATTCGATGAGGAATTCGATTTTAAGATCGCCTACTCGTTCAAGCTGGACGTTTTGCTCTGTGAAAGGGCTTAACGACTCAGAGTCCTAACACCCTCCTTAAACTGATTTACAAGGGTGAAATTGCAAGATTTCTCTACCTCTGTGAGCACATCTACTAAAATGTCCTCTTTTTCATCTTAGATAATTTACCATTACCAACATATCAATTTTCTTGACAGTCTATGGGAACGTAAATGATGCATTGCTGTTAAAAATAATTATATTTTAAAATTACTATAAGCCTAATGTATTAGAAGTCCAATTTTCTCTTGTTTTTACTTACTGTAAAACAATTTTATATTCTATTCGTGTTTATGATTATCTAGATCATAGATTAGCGATGAAATCATGGATTATGATTACCTTAAACTGGGAAAACATTATTCGTAGATCGACCATGGACGTATTTACAGAACTATTGTAGAGAAATAATCTGAATCTAAAATAAAAAAATAAATAAATCAAGAAAATAAAATATTTATGTTTAATAATATAAAATAACAAAATTTTCTTGTTGATTTGTATTTTTATTCTAAAAAATAATTAAAAAGATGAACAATATACATAGTGTCCCACGAAAAAACGGAGAAACTTTCAGGACAAGTTCTACTGATAACCTCCTCTTTCCAACGATATGCGTAATTTATATTTCCGGCTGGCTTTTACGTGGGCTGAGGCTGAGAAGTTGAATTTTTACACTTTTTTACATGTTTTTTTAATTTTTTATGCATAAATATTGTTTAAAATACACTTATTGTTACTTAAATCGATCTATCTCGACAAACTCCGTGTAACACACGGTGTAACACACAAATCACCGCGCTAAATCGTGAGCTACACTGAATGGAAATGAGCGAGAACGCCAGTTTTGGCCGATCTGCGCTGTGCCCTCTTCTCGACAACCGGCTCGCCAGTGACACAAACTTAAAGTCGTATCGGCAAGCTGACCATGTAAGTTATAAAATGACATCGTATTTACGTATCTGAGACTAATATTTAGAGAGTTAAGGCAGGACGATATAGACCTTTTCATTACTCTACAAATTTCTGTTCTGGTACCCGTATGTTTCGGTGTGATTTTAAAGGCATTTCACGTCAAAACAAGAGAAATCACGTTTTAGATCGGCCATTGTATATCTGTTATTGTGTTTCCATGTGTACTATGCATTAGTAATACATTTACAGTATACAACTTACGATACATCGGACATAGCGTGGGAAATCAACCGGTTCGATATCTGACTATTTCATAGGCTGTACCTCACAAGTCAAAGGCGCGTACTTCACAACCGTTTCGTAGATCAATACGCAGTACGCTGTAGTATTTACAGGTACTGCAACATCGATTTCAAACGTGACCGTTAAATCGATAGGACTCGATTTCGTTCTGGTGAGAGCAATCGACCACGTATAGAAGTACATACTTTCTAAATTTCGCATAAGTGTATGCCGGGACGCTTTCTTCTCGACCATAATACCATTTCTTAAATTATAATAGTAATAATAATAATAATAATAATAATTTATTTATTTATTTATTTTGTTTTTTGTGCAACAGAACAGCTTTACAAAGCCTTCATATGTTGCACAGTATTACATGAAAATATATACAATACTTACAATATCTATAAAGAGTTACAAGTAACAATTAATATATAAGTTGAAAATATAATATTTAAATACATAAATATCAGTATACAATATAAAAATAAATAATAATAATAATAATAATAATAATAATAATAATAATAGTAATCTTTATTTCACAAAATAAGCAGTTTACAAGTGAAAATAAAATTATTTACAGTTATAAATTCTTAATACATAAGTTTAATAAACATACAACTTAACAAAATAAAATAGAAGTAAAATATTAAAAGTAAATAATTATTACATTATCTTGTAGAACTAGGTACTTCCTATGGTAATAACTGTATTGGAGGTTACCATCCAATTATTTTCAATGAGTAAAATAATAAACTAATCATTTATTGAATAATGGTCAAATATGGATTTTCAAGTTGGATCTCAAAATTACGATACAAGTCTTACAGAACTAAAATTTCAGTTAGTGACAAGATTACATATATGTACAAGCAGATTAAATAATTCAGAGCCATAAATACAATACAAGAATACACTGATAAAATTGAAAATGAAATTAATCCTAGATAAAATAGAAAAAAAAAAAATAATAACAAAAATAAAGATATTAAAAATATGAAAGTTTTAGAGTAATCGATTCCACCCAGAATCACAGGCCAGTCAATTAAAGAAACACTCTACATCTTCAATTGACAACAACTAATCATAAATTGTTAGTGAAAACCTTTTAGAGCCTTCTATGGATTTATATTCTATAAATATACAGTAGATTTTTCTGGTGTCGCCTTTCAAGTCATTGTAGAAATGTAATCTGATTTGAGATAAACTTTCACTTTCTTTAACTTGAAAGAGTCAAATTTCGACATACTTTGGTCACTTCGTTTGTTCTATCTGCTACGAAAGCCAATATATCACGTATCTCGGCTTCTTTTCTTGTGAAGAGGTCTGCACTGTCCACGTAATCATATCACTTTGTATAATATCTGATCACTCGTGTGTATCCCAAGTTTCTTGTTCGACCCTAACAGCTTGTCAGCTACAGTCAGGTGCTTGTAGCTACTAACAGACGCTGATAGGCGCTATGTTTACAGGATTTTCAGATGTGTATAACGTTAGGCAACAACAGTTTCGGTTGCCTAATGTTACCAAACAAAGGAGCTAAACTGAGTTTGTCAGTCAGTGAAATCTACAAATACCGCTTTATTCGGTATGAGCCACAGCTTATTCGGTAAATTATCTCTCATGAAAACACTTCTAAAGCGAGGCATATTTAATTCTTTAACGCACTCTTAACATTCCTTATCGTGCAGTGGACGAATTGGTGTATTATCTATTATTTATTTATTAATTATTACTACCACGTTTTTGATTTTACCGACCGCCAGATTTTTGTTTCAGATTCAGACTTCTACCGATTTATTTTTAAGATTTAAATAACTGCCACATTCTTTTTCTTATTATCGACTTCTTATACCACCTAATCTCGATTTTAACTTCATCGCATTTGTTACCGTCCAAGCGGTTGCTGTTTTTC